>NC_137678.1:12785001-12965001 GCF_963989245.1 Nansenia antarctica
TACTTCTGATATTCTATATTTGAAAAGTGTGTAGTATGTAATGATGTACACACCAAAACGTGTCTGTTGCCTCAGCTGCCTACACTTCTTTGAGTTGTCTGTTCCAATAGAAATGGTCCCAACTGTACAGGAGGTCTCAACTGGTCTCAACTGGTCCCAACTGGTCTCAACTGGTCTCAACTGGTCTCAACTGAACAGGAGGTCTCAACTGGTCTCAACTGTACAGGAGGTCTCAACTGGTCTCAACTGTACAGGAGGTCTCAACTGGTCTCAACTGAACAGGAGGTACAGTTCTTTGAGTTGTCTGTTCCAATAGAAATGGTCCCAACTGTACAGTAGGTCTCAACTGGTCTCAACTGGTCTCAACTGGTCCCAACTGTACAGTAGGTCTAGGGTTAGGGTTTAAAAGGTTCAAACTGCCTTTGTAACAGTGGGCTACCTCAACGCTGTAGCAGACAGAGTTATGAAGATGTGTTAAACTACCACAACGTGGTGACAAGAGCTGGGAAGGATGTTTGAAAAGATCCATCTGTATAAATGACTGACAGTGCTGACAGATCCATCTGTATGAATAAAGTTATTATTATCCATCTGTATAAATAAAGTTATTATTATCCATCTGTATAAATGACTGACAGTGCCTGACAGACATTATTGGTGTTCTCCTTCAATGTAACACAACACTCAAATAAACATTTGAGAGAATGGTTTGTGATGGTACAAGGAAACCAAGAGAGAGCGGTATATGGAGAGAGGTGGCATGGACACCAGGAATAATACCAAATATACCATAAAGGACTGAAATTACCATGTGAAAAATATTTTATAATGTGTACAAATGTTAAATTAATAATACAAATAATGTTATCCATATAGCACCAAAATACCCAAATCAACATATTTTAGGAGACTACTGCATCTCCTCAGACTCTATCTACACACACACACACACACACACACACACACACACACACACACACACTACTCTATCTCACCTCCACCACACAACTCTTGTCCAGTTGAATTTCTCCCTTCCTGTCCCGGAGGTCTTCACTGCTGTAGTAGGTCATAGAGGAGGGCCTCAGGACAAACCAACGCTCTGTCCAGTTCCTGCGTACATGGCCCTTCTTCCACATGTAACCCTGAACCAGAGAGACAGATAGACATACAGAAAGAGGACAAACAGAGAGAGAGGGATAGAGAATGAGAGACAGCAATGAGAGGGAGAGAGTCATAACCATTGGATTCTATTTGTTTCTCTGCTCTTTAATTAGTATTTGGATTATAACATTAAACAGAATATTGCACCATCAAGTAACTTCCAGTACGCAATACTGTTGATCTGGATTCTCAATCATTTGATTGATTCCATCACTCAATCAATTTACAGTCTGCATTTATTTTAGTCCTATTAATAATTGAATATAGGCCCATACCTTTAAAAAAATGAAAGCCTGTTTCAGAAGTGTTTTACCTGTAGACTATTGCTGTATTAGATCAAAAATAAACAGTTGTATGGCTTTATGTTACAAAGACAATTGTTAGATAAGCAACAGTTTTATCATTAGGCCTTGATTATTATATTACTGAAGATGTTGTTGTCGCAATGCACTTTGCACTGGTTCAAGCCACACCCACCTGGATAATGATCCAGATAAAGATATGAAGGGTTAAACAGCTAACCCACACCACCACTAGTGTGTCCTTGAGTAAGACCTGGGAACACCACCACTGGTGTGTCCTTGAGTAAGACCTGGGAACACCACCACTAGTGTGTCCTTGAGTAAGACCTGGGAACACCACCACTGGTGTGTCCTTGAGTAAGACCTGGGAACACCACCACTAGTGTGTCCTTGAGTAAGACCTGGGAACACCACCACTAGTGTGTCCTTGAGTAAGACCTGGGAACACCACCACTGGTGTTTCCTTGAGTAAGACCTGGGAACACCACCACTAGTGTGTCCTTGAGTAAGACCTGGGAACACCACCACTGGTGTGTCCTTGAGTAAGACCTGGGAACACCACCACTAGTGTGTCCTTGAGTAAGACCTGGGAACACCACCACTAGTGTGTCCTTGAGTAAGACCTGGGAACACCACCACTAGTGTGTCCTTGAGTAAGACCTGGGAACACCACCACTAGTGTGTCCTTGAGTAAGACCTGGGAACACCACCACTAGTGTGTCCTTGAGTAAGACCTGGGAACACCACCACTAGTGTGTCCTTGAGTAAGACCTGGGAACACCACCACTGGTGTGCCCTTGAGTAAGACCTGGGAACACCACCACTAGTGTGTACTTGAGTAAGGCACTTAGCCCTAAGTTACTCCAGGGAGCAGGGGAGGCTGGTTCATTAGGGGCAATTGGACAATGCCCCACCAAAGGGAGAAGAGAGAGATTTTTTTTCTATGACTTCTAGACAGTGTTGCTTCTGAATATCATAGTCCAATCAGCTAGTGTTCTGTGGAGTATATCATAGTCCAATCAGCTAGTGTTCTGTGGAGTATGTTCCAATCAGCTTCAAGTCCCGCCCCTTTCAGGGCAACTTTCACTCTACTCGAAATTGCACTAGGCTGTTCTCGTAGACTTGCATGTAAAATCTATTTTGGTAACTTCAGGCCATTCGGTCATTTGTCTATGGGGTTTTGGGACATGCACAAAGAATTGTACGTGCTTACGTCATGTCATACGGCCGGCGTAGCTAACCTACATTTCAGATCACGTTCGTTCACCTGCTTCACCATGGCTATGGCGGCTAGTAATGTTTGCTTCGTGTTTTTATTTGTTTTGTTCGTTTTGTGTTTTGTGTAATATGTCTATTTTGTGTAATATTGTCTAAGTTGTAATATGTCTATTCTACTGCTGGTCTTAATTATCAGCGACCGTCTCCGCTGCCGTGCGACCAACACGCAGGGGGAATATGGAACTATACAGCAAATCACACAGCAAACCACTACCGGACTTTGTAAACAAATTGAACAAATGGATTAGAAGGAGGCATCTTTTGTTCCCAACTTGATGATATTGCAACTGGACCTATTACCGAAGTCAAACTTGTGTAAGTAAGTGAATCATCTGTCCTTCAGTCATGATAGGAAAACCAAATCGATGCTGGGAGAAGGAATGGCAGACTGTATTCTGATTGTATCTTCTATGCTCTTTGTATGTTTCTATGCTCTTTGTATGTTTCTATGCTCTTTGTATGTGTCTTGGTGTAGGAGAAACGTAGGACCACGTTGGAAACAAGTGTTTCGGTACACGTTGACGTGTAGAAACTGTAGAGAGAAAATTGTAGAAATTGTAGAGAAAACTGGGGGGGTAGAGGTGATGAAGAGGTCTGTACAGGGGGGGTAGAGGTGATGAAGAGGTCTGTACAGGGGGGTAGAGGTGATGAAGAGGTCTGTACAGGGGGGGTAGAGGGGATGGAGAGGTCTGTACAGGGGGGTAGAGGGGATGAAGAGGTCTGTACAGGGGGGTAGAGGGGATGAAGAGGTCTGTACAGGGGGGTAGAGGGGATGGAGAGGTCTGTACAGGGGGGTAGAGGGGATGAAGAGGTCTGTACAGGGGGGGTAGAGGTGATGAAGAGGTCTGTACAGGGGGGTAGAGGTGATGAAGAGGTCTGTACAGGGGGGTAGAGGGGATGGAGAGGTCTGTACAGGGGGGTAGAGGGGATGAAGAGGTCTGTACAGGGGGGTAGAGGGGATGAAGAGGTCTGTACAGGGGGGGTAGAGGGGATGAAGAGGTCTGTACAGGGGGATAGAGGGGATGAAGAGGTCTGTACAGGGGATGAAGAGGTCTGTACAGAGGGGTAGAGGGGATGAAGAGGTCTGTACAGAGGGGTAGAGGGTATGAAGAGGTCTGTACAGGGGGGTAGAGGGGATGAAGAGGTCTGTACAGGGGGGTAGAGGGGATGAAGAGGTCTGTACAGGGGGGTAGAGGGGATGAAGAGGTCTGTACAGGGGGGTAGAGGGGATGAAGAGGTCTGTACAGGGGGGGTAGAGGGAATGAAGAGGTCTGTACAGGGGGGTAGAGGGGATGAAGAGGTCTGTACAGGGGATGAAGAGGTCTGTACAGAGGGGTAGAGGGGATGAAGAGGTCTGTAGAGGAGGGTAGAGGGGATGGAGAGGTCTGTAGAGGAGGGTAGAGGGGATGGAGAGGTCTGTACAGGGGGGTAGAGGGGATGAAGAGGTCTGTACAGGGGGGTAGAGGGGATGAAGAGGTCTGTAGAGGAGGGTAGAGGGGATGAAGAGGTCTGTAGAGGAGGGTAGAGGGGATGAAGAGGTCTGTACAGGGGGTAGAGGGGATGGAGAGGTCTGTACAGGGGGTAGAGGGGATGGAGAGGTCTGTACAGGGGGGTAGAGGGGATGGAGAGGTCTGTAGAGGTGGGTAGAGGGGATGGAGAGGTCTGTAGAGGTGGGTAGAGGGGATGAAGAGGTCTGTAGAGGGGGGTAGAGCTATTCTCATGCTAAAATTGACTGTAAATCCAGATTTTAAAGTTGATATTCTTCCCCGTGGAGCATGCCCCCATAACCTGTGCCCCACCCAAAATGTTTAGCACCAGCCGCCACTGCCAGGGAGACACATGTAACATAATTGGAAGTTGCTTTAGATCAGTGGTTCTCAACCTTTTTTGGGCCAGCGCCCCCCTGTCCATTATCCAGGTCTCTTACCGCCCCCCATCAAAAAAAGTAGGCTTATTTTCTTCCCTGAATATTAATGTTGACTAATATTCTGTGTTATATCACAGAACAACAATAACACAACAACTTGTGTAAGTAAGTGAATCATCTGTCCTTCAGTCATGATAGGAAAACCAAATCGATGCTGGGAGAAGGAATGGCAGACTGTATTCTGATTGTATCTTCTATGCTCTTTGTATGTTTCTATGCTCTTTGTATGTTTCTATGCTCTTTGTATGTGTCTTGGTGTAGGAGAAACGTAGGACCACGTTGGAAACAAGTGTTTCGGTACACGTTGACGTGTAGAAACTGTAGAGAGAAAATTGTAGAAATTGTAGAGAAAACTGGGGGGGTAGAGGTGATGAAGAGGTCTGTACAGGGGGGGTAGAGGTGATGAAGAGGTCTGTACAGGGGGGTAGAGGTGATGAAGAGGTCTGTACAGGGGGGGTAGAGGGGATGGAGAGGTCTGTACAGGGGGGTAGAGGGGATGAAGAGGTCTGTACAGGGGGGTAGAGGGGATGAAGAGGTCTGTACAGGGGGGTAGAGGGGATGAAGAGGTCTGTACAGGGGGGGTAGAGGGGATGAAGAGGTCTGTACAGGGGGGTAGAGGGGATGAAGAGGTCTGTACAGGGGATGAAGAGGTCTGTACAGAGGGGTAGAGGTGATGAAGAGGTCTGTACAGGGGGGTAGAGGGGATGGAGAGGTCTGTACAGGGGGGTAGAGGGGATGAAGGTCTGTACAGGGGGGTAGAGGGGATGAAGAGGTCTGTACAGGGGGGGTAGAGGGGATGAAGAGGTCTGTACAGGGGGATAGAGGGGATGAAGAGGTCTGTACAGGGGATGAAGAGGTCTGTACAGAGGGGTAGAGGGGATGAAGAGGTCTGTACAGAGGGGTAGAGGGGATGAAGAGGTCTGTACAGGGGGGTAGAGGGTATGAAGAGGTCTGTACAGGGGGGTAGAGGGGATGAAGAGGTCTGTACAGGGGGGTAGAGGGGATGAAGAGGTCTGTACAGGGGGGTAGAGGGGATGAAGAGGTCTGTACAGGGGGGTAGAGGGGATGAAGAGGTCTGTACAGGGGGGGTAGAGGGGATGAAGAGGTCTGTACAGGGGGGTAGAGGGGATGAAGAGGTCTGTACAGGGGATGAAGAGGTCTGTACAGAGGGGTAGAGGGGATGAAGAGGTCTGTAGAGGAGGGTAGAGGGGATGGAGAGGTCTGTAGAGGAGGGTAGAGGGGATGGAGAGGTCTGTACAGGGGGGTAGAGGGGATGAAGAGGTCTGTACAGGGGGGTAGAGGGGATGAAGAGGTCTGTAGAGGAGGGTAGAGGGGATGAAGAGGTCTGTAGAGGAGGGTAGAGGGGATGAAGAGGTCTGTACAGGGGGTAGAGGGGATGGAGAGGTCTGTACAGGGGGTAGAGGGGATGGAGAGGTCTGTACAGGGGGGTAGAGGGGATGGAGAGGTCTGTAGAGGTGGGTAGAGGGGATGGAGAGGTCTGTAGAGGTGGGTAGAGGGGATGAAGAGGTCTGTAGAGGGGGGTAGAGCTATTCTCATGCTAAAATTGACTGTAAATCCAGATTTTAAAGTTGATATTCTTCCCCGTGGAGCATGCCCCCATAACCTGTGCCCCACCCAAAATGTTTAGCACCAGCCGCCACTGCCAGGGAGACACATGTAACATAATTGGAAGTTGCTTTAGATCAGTGGTTCTCAACCTTTTTTGGGCCAGCGCCCCCCTGTCCATTATCCAGGTCTCTTACCGCCCCCCATCAAAAAAAGTAGGCTTATTTTCTTCCCTGAATATTAATGTTGACTAATATTCTGTGTTATATCACAGAACAACAATAACACAGCAGCGATTTCACACATGTCCGGTGCAGAACAAACAGTAGGCTACAAAACTGTATATTACAACTAACATTGTTTGTTTTTTAAGTGTGCTGGTGTTGCATTTCGCCAAATTGCTGTTTTATGATGCTAATATTTATTCATTTTTGATTGGACTTTGGGGGGGGGTGGTGTCACAATATGGCGGCAAACGCTAGGGGGCTATTATTTAAATACTTTATTTAGTATTCTATGGTATTATTTTCATAAACTGACCACTTAGTTCGAATTTCTCATATCAAAACATAACAAAGTTCCAAAGTTCAGAGCTCTGCGCTCTGGGAGCGCTCAGAGATGGGTGCTCTGACTGAAAACACGGTTTTGCCCGAGCGAACTGCCCTTTCGTGCATTTACGAACGTACCCGTAATAACACTGCTGACAGCTGATCAATCGCAAGCAGACAGAGTAGTGGTTTCCTATAGCAACAAAAGACGCTGACAGCTGTTCGGAGTGCTTATGTGTTCGTTTCCAGGACATCAGAGGAGCAACATATCACAAAAAAGCGATCGTATATTTTAGTTTGTAAACGTTAAGACGAACACATCGCAATGCTAACCTCAGAATGGCACTAGGGATAACATCCACAACAACACTTGACAGTAATACATTTATGTAATATACTGTAATGAACCTGCGAGGGGAGGGGACATTCGTAGCTGATTTCTCTAGGTTCGATTATTGGTAAGCGACAGAGAGCTTTCCGGACTGGTTACAATACGATCGCTTTTTTGAGATAGGTTGTTCCTGCTGTGATGTTCTGGTATGGTGGTATGGTATAAGGCACTAAGACTCGTGACAACAAGACAAGGGAGTCTATCTGTGGAAGTCCATCGAGGAAGGCCTGAGAGGAAGCCAGGGTACTAAGTACCTTCTTTTCCAGTTGTTTGTAGTGTTGCTGTCTTCTCTAGTCACCCCGGTCTACTGAGTGCGCTTAGCTACTCCTAGTTCTGTTGGTTCTTTAGCCCTCTTCCCCTCTACAGACTTTTACCACAATGTGCTTTCTCCCTATCCCTGTTCTTCTGACACTCAGGACAGTGGCGGCTGGTGCTAAACATTTTGGGTGGGGCACAGGTTATGGGGGCATGCTCCACGGGGAAGAATATCAACTTTAAAATCTGGATTTACAGTCGATTTTAGCATGAGAATAGCTCTACCCCCCTGTACAGACCTCGCCATCCCCTCTACCCCCCTGTACAGACCTCTTCATCCCCTCTACCCACCTCTACAGACCTCTTCATCCCCTCTACCCACCTCTACAGACCTCTTCATCACCTCTACCCACCTCTACATCTCCTCTACCCACCTCTACAGACCTCTCCATCCCCTCTACCCCCTGTACAGACCTCTCCATCCCCTCTACCCCCCTGTACATACCTCCTCATCCCCCCTACCCCCCTGTACAGACCTCTTCATCCCCTCTACCCCCCTGTACATACCTCCTCATCCCCCCTACCCCCCTGTACAGACCTCTTCATCCCCTCTACCCCCCTGTACATACCTCCTCATCCCCCCTACCCCCCTGTACAGACCTCTCCATCCCCTCTACCCCCCCTGTACAGACCTCTTCATCCCCTCTACCCCCCTGTACAGACCTCTTCATCCCCTCTACCCCCCTGTACATACCTCCTCATCCCCCCTACCCCCCTGTACAGACCTCTCCATCCCCTCTACCCCCCTGTACAGACCTCTTCATCCCCTCTACCCCCCTGTACAGACCTCTTCATCCCCTCTACCCCCCTGTACAGACCTCTTCATCCCCCCTACCCACCTCTACAGACCTCTTCATCCCCCCTACCCACCTCTACATACCTCCTCATCCCCCCTACCCCCCTGTACAGACCTCTCCATCCCCTCTACCCCCCCTGTACAGACCTCTCCATCCCCTCTACCCCCCTGTACAGACCTCTTCATCCCCTCTACCCCCCTGTACAGACCTCTTTATCCCCTCTACCCCCCTGTACAGACCTCTTCATCCCCCCTACCCCCCTGTACAGACCTCTTCATCCCCTCTAGTGAGTGTGTGAGTGTGAGTGTGTGTGTGTGTGTGTGTGTGTGTGTGTGTGTGTGTGTGTGTGCGTGTGTGCGTGTGTGTGTGTGTGTGTGTGTGTGTGTGTGTGTGTGTGCGTGTGCTGAATACATAAACAAACAAGCTAAAAGACGACAATAGAAAACGTACCATGCTGACGATATTACTAAATGTTTGAAGTAGCTTTTATCTTAGCTGACTCTCTTACCTTCAGGTCGAGTTTGTGTATTCTGGCTTCGCAAAACACCAACAGTAGCAGCCTAACAGCCGCGGAGATTGCGCGGAGATTGCACGGAGATTGCGACCACAAACGAAGTTTGACTTCGGTAATAGGTCCAGTTGTAATATCCTCAAGCAGGGGAGGCTGGCTCCCCACCAAAGGGAGAAGAGAGAGATTTTTTTTCTATGACTTCTAGACAGTGTTGCTTCTGAATATCATAGTCCAATCAGCTAGTGTTCTGTGGCGTATATCATAGTCCAATCAGCTAGTGTTCTGTGGAGTATGTTCCAATCAGCTTCAAGTCCCGCCCCTTTCGGTGCATGTCCCAAAACCCCATAGACAATTGACCGAATGGCCTGAAGTTACCAAAATAGATTTTACATGCAAGTCTACGAGAACAGCCTAGTGCAACTTCGAGTAGACTGAAAGTTGCCCCGAAAGGGGCGGGACTTGAAGCTGATTGGAACATACTCCACAGAACACTAGCTGATTGGACTATGATATACTCCACAGAACACTAGCTGATTGGACTATGATATTCAGAAGCAACACTGTCTAGAAGTCATAGAAAAAAAATCTCTCTCTTCTCCCTTTGGTTTGGTGGGGCATTGCCCAATTGCACCTAATGAACCAGCCTCCCCTGACTCAGGAGGACACCTAGATGCTACATCCCCCCTCGCAACCCTTCCAATCTCATCTACCCACCTTTTTCTACTGACCATGACTTTATCGCCGCAGGCGGTCTCTGGAATTGCCAGTCGGCGGTCCGGAAAGCTGACGCTATCTCAGCTTATGCATCTCTTATGGCCCTCAATTTCCTTGCTCTCACTGAAACCTGGATCACACCAGAAAACACAGCCACACCGGCAGCCCTCTCTGCCGCCTACTCCTTTTCTCATTCCCCTAGACCAGGGGTCGGCAATTAGGTTTGGCCTCGGGCCCAAAAAATGTTTTGCCACTAGATGGCGGGCCGGAACATAATCAAAGGATAATTTAAGTAATTGATTGTTAAAAAATGTGACACGTTCTGCTTTGACTTTTCTTTCGAGAAATGTACACATCGCTAGTCAACTAACACAGCTTGTTTTGTGAGCCTGCTAACAATGTAAAGTAGCGTTATAATTAACTAGGTAGCAGTCCAATCCATTTCGCTGCAGTATTTTGGCTTGACTAGTGAGTTTGTGTTGTGATTCTCAACAACGTTGAAACGTAGTTTCACCCTTTTCCATAGTTTTGAATAATAAATGTGTGGACTGACGATGTATCGCAGCCTAACTTATTCTAATAATTATTTAACATACTTTTATTCTGAATGATTCCCCCCTCCTCCCAGACAAGGTCACATTATTATTGGATTGGTTGTTTGCGTGTCGGGTGAAGTTAGCTAAACATTTAACCTGCTAACTAGCAAGAGAAACATCATGTCACTCTCCAAAGGTCTAAAGAGGAAAGTTGACGGTGAAAACAGGGCATTTAAAGAGGAATGGACAGCGAACTATACGTTCATCCTACCTGGTTTCATCAATGCAAAGCCGTTGTGAGACTCACATCTTCCCTGCTCACAATGTTCCCTTTCTGTACATGCGAGTCGTCCTTTTCGTCAATGAATGTGATAAAGACGCACGAGAGGAATCGATAGATGCATTAAAAATAAAAATAAACTGCCTGCGGATTAAAGTGACGTCAATATCACCAGATATCAAGCAAATAGTGACCGATGGGAGATGCCACTTTTCACATTAAGTGAGTACCAAGCCTGTCGTTATTGTATTTAATAACCTAATTGTATGTTGTATATTTTGAATGAATGGCTTATGGCTCATTGTACTTATTATCCCTAATAGCTCGTTTGCTCTGTCGTTTCAGGAGCATAGGCCTACCACCACTTTTGCGCCGATTTTGTTGTCAATGTTTTTCAGAAAATTAAACAGAATTTGCTTTGTTACTGTTCATATGTGTGTTGCAGTCACATACGTAAACATTACGTTTGAATGATTTAATGAGCTGATGTTATTTTTTTCAAACCACACCGCATGTCGGCTATTTCAGCACCACGCCTTGTCCACCTGCTTATGATTCACTCTGAGGGGTTCAGCGTCAGTGCACTTCGGTGTACCCCGCTGCCTGATTGTCTGTCCCTGTGTCATTCACTCTCAACATGAATAAAAGTACAATAAGCATTATTCAGGTGGTGGTAGATTTTCTATTCGGACATTATAGGCGCGGTGTGGGACTGTCGGTCCGATATTGTAAAAAAAAATAAAAATAAAAAAAGTGGATTCTCAAAATTATCTGCTGGGCCAAATATTATTGGTGACGGGCCAGCAATGGCCCACGGGCCGCCTATTGCCGACCCCTGCCCTAGACCCTCTGGTCGAGGGGGAGGCACAGGACTCCTCATCTCGCCCAAGTGGTCACATACTGTCCTTCCCCTGGCACACTTGTCTATATCCTCCTTTGAATTTCATGCCGCTTTTGTCTCTTCCCCGGTCAAACTCCACATTGTTGTCATCTATCGCCCCCCAGGCCAGCTCGGTGACTTCCTAGGCGAGATGGATGGCCTTCTCAGCTCTTTCCCTGATGATGGCACTCCGCTCGTACTACTAGGTGACTTCAATTTCCAATCTGAGAAGCTTCTCTCATCTGGAGTACTTGACCTTCTCCTTTCCTTCAGCCTTACCCTGTCCCCCTCTCCTCCGACTCATAAGGCAGGCAATCAGCTCGACCTTGTCTTCACCAGATCTTCCCACACTTCAAACCTTACCGTTACACCTCTTCCAGTTTCTGATCACCACTTTATATCCTTCTCCCTTCCCCTCAAAACTTCCACTTCCCTCTCAGCCTCTAACCACTTAAGACCCTCTCGTCGTAACCTACGTACCCTGTCCCCCATCGCCCTCTCTTCTTCTGTCCTATCCTCACTACCCTCTGTCGAATCCTTCTCCCTTCTATCCACTGATGCGGCATCCTCAACCCTCCTGTCCGCTCTCACCTCATCCTTCGACACCCTCTGTCCACTAACCTTGAAGCCAGCTCGATCCTCTCCTCGAGCTCCCTGGCTCTCTGAAACGCTACATGCTTGTAGACTAGAGCTCAGAGCAGCTGAGAGGAAATGGAGAAAAACTGGCCTTTCTGATGACCTTAACCACTATCAGTCTCTCCTTGCCAACTACGCCTCCTCTGCATCAGCTGCTAAAGCATCCTACTATCATTCCAAAATACATTCTTCTGCCTCTAATCCTAGAAAACTGTTCTCCACTTTCTCTTCACTCCTTAATCCACCTCCTCCCCCTCCTCCTTCCTCCCTGTCCGCCGATGACTTTGTCACCTACTTTGAAAAAAAGGTGGACGACATCAGCAGCACCTTTTCCCCCCCACCTCTCCCTCCTCCCACTAACAATGCTAACACCCCCTCCAAACTCTCTCCTCGACACTCGGTCTCTGGATTGTCATCTTTTTCCCCCCTCTCCCCCGATGAGATTCTCACACTTATCACATCAAAGCGGGCAACCACATGCCCTCTTGATCCCATCCCCTCCCCCCTTCTCCAATCCATTTCCGCCGATATCCTTCCTTACCTTACCACCCTAATCAACTCCTCCCTATCCACAGGATCTGTCCCAGCGGCCTTCAAAATAGCCAGAGTCAAGCCTCTCCTCAAGAAACCTACCCTTGACCCATCATCTGTCCACAATTACAGACCTGTATCCCTTCTCTCCTTCCCTTCCAAAACCCTTGAACGCGCGGCATCTAAACAACTGACTGACTATCTCCGGAAGATGGATCACTTAGACCCCCACCAATCCGGCTTCAAGGCTGGGCATTCCACTGAGACTGCGCTCCTTGCTGTCACGGAAGCCCTCCACTCTGCCCAAGCTTCCTCCCTCTCCTCTGTTCTCATTCTCCTTGACCTGTCTGCTGCCTTCGACACAGTCAATCACCAGATCCTTCTCTCCATCCTCTCAGACCTGGGCATCTCTGGCACCGCACACTCCTGGTTTTCTTCCTACCTGGCGGGCCGCTCCTACCAGGTGACCTGGAGAGAATCGCTATCTTCTCCACGAACCCTCTCCACTGGGGTACCCCAGGGTTCTGTCCTAGGGCCCCTACTTTTCTCCCTCTACACCAAGTCTCTTGGCTCTGTAATCTCTTCACATGGGCTCTCCTACCACAGCTACGCAGACGACACTCAACTCTTCCTGTCCTTCCCCCCGTCTGATGTACACGTGGCAACCCGTATCTCAGCATGTCTCGCTGACATTTCAACTTGGATGGCTGACCACCATCTCAAGCTCAATCTTAACAAGACCGAGCTCCTCTTCATCCCCGGGAAAGCCTGCCCTCTCCAAGACTTCTCCATTACAGTGGAGAACTCTACTGTAACCCCCTCCCTGACAGCCAAGAACCTTGGAGTGATCCTGGATAACCGACTATCCTGTGCGGAGAACATTGCAGCAACGGCTCGCTCCTGCAGATTCTTCCTCTACAACATCAGAAGGATACGACCATTCCTTACCAGAGAGGCAGCGCAACTCTTGACCCAGGCACTGGTCATCTCCCGCCTGGACTACTGCAATGTACTCATGGCTGGGCTCCCTGCTTCAGCCATTAGACCTCTGCAGCTCATCCAGAATGCTGCTGCCCGGCTGGTATTCAACCTCCCCAAATACTCGCATGTCACCCCTCTCCTTCGCACCCTGCACTGGCTCCCGATAGCAGCTCGCATCAGATTCAAGACCCTGGTGCTTGCATACCAGGCAGCTAAAGGGACAGCCCCTGCCTACCTGAAGGAAATGGTAACCCCCCAAACCCCTGCCCGCTCACTCCGCTCCTCCACCTCGGCTGGCCGACTGGCCCCACCTCCTCTACACAGCAGTCGGGCTGCCCGATCACGTCTCTTCACAACACTGGCTCCCCGCTGGTGGAATGAGCTCCCCACGGCTGTCAGAACGGCAGAGTCACTACCCATCTTCCGTCGTAGACTGAAGACCTATCTCTTCAGGTTACATCTTAACTGCTCCTCCTGAGACATCTTCTGACCCTCACCACTACGTCTCCTAAAGACACCCGCTTTCCCCTCTACTGTGTCCCTAAGAACTTCTATTGCCCCCCTTGTACTGTTTCTCAGTTTCTCCAGTAAAAATAAAAATAAAAAATTAATAATAATAATAATAAAAAACTTTAGTAGAAGGCGATAGGGAGAAGGTTTTTCCTTCTATCAGTGGCCCCGGGCCCGAGCTAGATTACTCTTCCTGCAACGAATGGTGGATTGCTGATTCACATGCTTGGTATTCAAATGTATTGATTGTAAGTCGCTTTGGAATAAGGCGTCTGCTAAATGCCAAAAATGGTTAAATAGTTTAAACATCGCAAACGTACACGCACGTACTACAAACACACACACACACACACACACACACACACACACAGTTCCCAGCCTGCATAGTACAATACACTTTCTCTCTCCCTCTTTGCTATTCTCACACACACACACACACACACACACACAGACACACACACACACACACACACATACACATACACACACACACACACACTTGCCAGTCTGCATAGGAAGCCATAGCACAAACTCTCTCTCCCCCCCCCCCCCCCTCTCTCTCTCTCTCTCTCTTACACACACACACACACACACACAGTCACTTTCTCTCACTCACACACTGACAGCCAGTCTGCAGTACCATAGCCAACTACTGATCCAACAAACAGAAAAGTCAACCAGATACAAAACAGGTAATTCCCTAGTTTGAAAGGAGGAAATACATGCATTTCTCTACCTTAGTGGGAGACCTGGCACTGGGAGGAGGCAGATAGTTTCTAGTAGTCAGGGCTGTAGGAGCTGGTTGTAAGGTGTAGGCAGGCTTGCAAGGTGTCATCAGCCACTGTGGATCTGTCATCGAAAAGGCAATCTGCAGCCTCGAGAAACGCTTTTTTCACAATCTCGCCGTCTTTGTTTTCTTCTTGTGTTTAACAAGAACGTGACTGACGCGATAAGAAGCTATCGTTGCAGCCGTACGTTTTCGCTCTTTTGCCACATTTCCCTTCTTCCAAACAGCCATCGTAGATCTGCAGATCAGACAGACGCACTTCCAATATCACATTGTGTAAAAAAGTCCTCCTCCCATTCTGGATGGAAGTTGTACGTTATTGGTTTCTTACTTGGTCCAGCTTCCCCACTCATTTGTATACCCTTTCTTTAGTATTACATAGTAAATAGTAGAAATTGGAAGGCTAACTAGGTAATTAGTCTCGCCGGTATTTAGTATTTTGTAGTTGGCGCTGTTGACTGCGCATGCGTGGTGAACCGTGTGTTAGGTGAAAAGATCAGATCGCAGACTGGCTTACCTGTACGTCAATCAAGTGGCAAAAGCCATAGTGAGGATGGATGATAGGCGAACTTTTTTTTTTTTTCTCCTTTTGGGTTTTGTTCAGTGCCATGCGATCTACCCATACTACCTTTGAAAAGACGGTTTGTCCGAGCGAACTGACGAACGTACCCGTAATAACACCGCTGACAGCTGTTTTTCATGAGAAAAATACTTTATGCGTCACCGCCCCCCAAGAACACCTCAACGCCCCCCCTTTTAAAATATCTGTTCAAGCGCCCCCCGATGTTGTCTGAACGCCCCCTGGGGGGCGGTACCGCCCCCGTTGAGAAACGATGGTCTAGGGTATGATTCTTGCTTAGGGTGCGAGAGGTCCCGGGTTCAAATCCCGGACAAGCCCTTTGACTAAACGTTTCACCAGCTGGGACCACCAAATGGAAGTGCTTTGGCTCAATTCTTCAACAGATCTTGCATCATGTCACTCATGCAAAATTCCATGGTCAAGGGCTTTAAGGATCCGACCGGAAGCGCAACCTCTTCAACATGAGTGCATGACGAGGTGGCCGAGTGGTTAAGGCGATGGACTGCTAATCCATTGTGCTCTGCAATCCCATCCTTGTCGCACAGCCTTTCTGCTTGACAACCCTGTGTAAACAGAGGACATCGCGGTGGTGGAGAAACAATGCAAAGCATGCAGTACATCTTTCGTAGAGCACATTCAAATGGGACATCATCGAATAACTTCTTTGAGCGCGGAAACTTTTTCAATATGGAAGTCACAAGCTAAAAAACCCTGCAGGAGGTCATCTGTATTGAGAAGAAAACATAACAAAACAACTCTGGTGGGACTCAAACCCACAACCTTTGAATTCCTAAAAGGTAGAAGCCTAGAGCTACAATGCGCAACAGAGCCTCGGGCTGGATTTAATGTAAGCCAAACAAGAGAGTATTTGACAGTTGGGAGAGTCTATCAAAATCTGCAAGTCCCTGGGTGGGATCGAACCACCAGCCTTCCGGTTAACAGCTGAACGCGCTAACCAATTGCGCCACAGAGACGGGCTAAAAAGATCACTCAGTTCCAAAAAAACTTTAAAACAATGCCAGTGACAGGAAAGAAGACAAGGAGATGGTGCCGACAAGGCAAAAAAATGCTGCAGCAGATCATCTGTATTGAGAAGAAAACAAAACCAAACGACTCTGGTGGGACTCGAACCCACAACCTTTGAATTCCTACTACAGAGAAGCCTAGAAGTCCAATGCGCTACAGAGCCTCAGTTTGAACTCAACATAGGCAGCATATCATGCCAAGCCGGACAGGATACACCAAACAAAAGAGGATCTGAAAGAGTCCCTTCTTTATGCCTTTCAGGGTGGACACTTCTCCCAACCTAAGGCTCAGTTGCGGGGGAGGGGCATGGTTTGTTCAGACGGCTCGTTGGTCTAGGGGTATGATTCTCGCTTTGGGTGCGAGAGGTCCCGGGTTCAAATCCCGGACGAGCCCTTTGACTAAACGTTTCACCAGCTGGGACCACCAAATGGAAGTGCTTTGGCTCAATTCTTCAACAGATCTTGCATCAGGTCACTCATGCAAAATTCCATGGTCAAGGGCTTTAAGGATCCGACCGGAAGCGCTACCTCTTCAACATGAGTGCATGACGAGGTGGCCGAGTGGTTAAGGCGATGGACTGCTAATCCATTGTGCTCTGCAATCCCATCCTTGTCGCACAGCCTTTCTGCTTGACAACCCTGTGTAAACAGAGGACATCGCGGTGGTGGAGAAACAATGCAAAGCATGCGGTACATCTTTCGTAGAGCACATTCAAATGGGACATCATCGAACAACTTCTTTGAGCGCGGAAACTTTTTCAATATGGAAGCCACCGGCTAAAAAACCCTGCAGGAGGTCATCTGTATTGAGAAGAAAACATAACCAAACAACTCTGGTGGGACTCAAACCCACAACCTTTGAATTCCTAAAAGGTAGAAGCCTAGAGCTACAATGCGCAACAGAGCCTCGGGCTGGATTTAATGTAAGCCAAACAAGAGAGTATTTGACAGTTGGGAGAGTCTATCAAAATCTGCAAGTCCCTGGGTGGGATCGAACCACCAGCCTTCCGGTTAACAGACGAACGCGCTAACCAATTGCGCCACAGAGACGGGCTAAAAAGACCACTCGGTTCCAAAAAAACGTTAGAACAATGCCAGCGACAGGAAAGAAGACTAGGAGATGGTGCCGACAAGGCAAAACAATGCTGCAGCAGATCATCTGTATTGAGAAGAAAACAAAACCAAACGACTCTGGTGGGACTCGAACCCACAACCTTTGAATGCCTACTACAGAGAAGCCTAGAAGTCCAATGCGCTACAGAGCCTCAGTTTGAACTCAACATAGGCAGCACATCATGCCAAGCCGGACAGGATACACCAAACAAAAGAGGATCTGAAAGAGTCCCTTCTTTATGCCTTTCAGGGTGGACACTTCTCCCAACCTAAGGCTCAGTTGCGGGGGAGGGGCATAGTTTATTCAGACGGCTCGTTGGTCTAGGGGTATGATTCTCGCTTAGGGTGCGAGAGGTCCCGGCTTCAAATCCCGGACGAGCCCTTTGACTAAACGTTTCACCAGCTGGGACCACCAAATGGAAGTGCTTTGGCTCAATTCTTCAACAGATCTTGCATCAGGTCACTCATGCAAAATGCCATGGTCAAGGGCTTTAAGGATCTGACCGGAAGCGCTACCTCTTCAACATGAGTGCATAACGAGATGGCCGAGTGGTTAAGGCGATGGACTGCTAATCCATTGTGCTCTGCAATCCCATCCTCGTCGCACAGCCTTTCTGCTTGACAACCCTGTGTAAACAGTGGACATCACGGTGGTGGAGAAACAATGCAAAGCATGCGGTACATCTTTCGTAGAGCACATTCAAATGGGACATCATCGAATAACTTCTTTGAGCGCGGAAACTTTTTCAATATGGAAGTCACAAGCTAAAAAACCCTGCAGGAGGTCATCTGTATTGAGAAGAAAACATAATATGATTCTCGCTTTGGGTGCGAGAGGTCCCGGGTTCAAATCCCGGACGAGCCCTTTGACTAAACGTTTCACCAGCTGGGACCACCAAATGGAAGGACTTTGGCTCAATTCTTCAACAGATCTTGCATCAGGTCACTCATGCAAAATGCCATGGTCAAGGGCTTTAAGGATCCGACCGGAAGTGCTACCTCTTCAACATGAGTGCATGACGAGATGGCCGAGTGGTTAAGGCGATGGACTGCTAATCCATTGTGCTCTGCAATCCCATCCTCGTCGCACAGCCTTTCTGCTTGACAACCCTGTGTAAACAGAGGACATCACGGTGGTGGAGAAACAATGCAAAGCATGCGGTACATCTTTCGTAGAGCACATTCAAATGGGACATCATCGAACAACTTCTTTGAGCGCGGAAACTTTTTCAATATGGAAGCCACAGGCTAAAAAACCCTGCAGGAGGTCATCTGTATTGAGAAGAAAACATAACCAAACAACTCTGGTGGGACTCAAACCCACAACCTTTGAATTCCTAAAAGGTAGAAGCCTAGAGCTACAATGCGCAACAGAGCCTCGGGCTGGATTTAATGTAAGCCAAACAAGAGAGTATTTGACAGTTGGAAGAGTATCAAAATCTGCAAGTCCCTGGGTGGGATCGAACCACCAGCCTTCCGGTTAACAGCCGAACGCGCTAACCAATTGCACCACAGAGACGGGATAAAAAGATCACTCAGTTCCCAAAAAACTTTAAAACAATGCCAGCGACAGGAAAGAAGACTAGGAGATGGTGCCAACAAGGCAAAAAAATGCTGCAGCAGATCATCTGTATTGAGAAGAAAACAAAACCAAACGACTCTGGTGGGACTCGAACCCACAACCTTTGAATTCCTACTACAGAGAAGCCGAGAAGTCCAATGCGCTACAGAGCCTCAGTTTGAACTCAACATAGGCAGCATATCATGCCAAGCCGGACAGGATACACCAAACAAAAGAGGATCTGAAAGAGTCCCTTCTTTATGCCTTTCAGGGTGGACACTTCTCCCAACCTAAGGCTCAGTTGCGGGGGAGGGGCACAGTTTATTCAGACGGCTCTTTGGTCTAGGGGTATGATTCTCGCTTTGGGTGCGAGAGGTCCCGGGTTCAAATCCCGGACGAGCCCTTTGACTAAACGTTTCACCAGCTGGGACCACCAAATGGAAGTGCTTTGGCTCAATTCTTCAACAGATCTTGCATCAGGTCACTCATGCAAAATGCCATGGTCAAGGGCTTTAAGGATCCGACCGGAAGCGCTACCTCTTTAACATGAGTGCATGACGAGGTGGCCGAGTGGTTAAGGCGATGGACTGCTAATCCATTGTGCTCTGCAATCCCATCCTCGTCGCACAGCCTTTCTGCTTGACAACCCTGTGTAAACAGAGGACATCGCGGTGGCGGGGAAACAATGCAAAGCATGCGGTACATCTTCGGCTATCAAATAAAAGTATTGTCGTCATGACAACGCTTCCAGGTGTGTTACTACATGTGATTTAGACATTCTAACAATGCTATTATGTTAAAGGCTCAGTCCAGTGAAAACTGTAGTTTATATGAGATTGTATTGATCGACCATAGCAGATGAAACGAGCATCACCAGCAACGTCTGCCAGGAAAGTGTTGATCTCAGTTTTCTAATCCCTCCCATGACTGCCATAAAAAATATTGTATTTTCTCCAGTTGGTTCAACACAACTATCATACGGTAACTACTTGTACAACTAACATGAGATATACATTCAAAATGCCCATTAAAGGTTAGAACAAGTTACAAACAAGCAGCTTTAAAAAGGAGCACATAGCCATGTATTTAGGTTGAGTTATAATTGTGATGTTATCAACTCATCATTGGTTTGCACTGCAGATCAGATTAATTAGTTACTGGAAGGCATTAACGTAATGGAATGTTAACATGGAGCCTTTGTGTCCAGGAATTAGTCTCTACCCAGAATACACTTCCCTTACCTCTATCTTTTTCTTCCCCTCACTACCTCTCTCCCCTTTCCTCTCATCCCTCCATCTCCCCGCCCTCCCTCTCTCCCCTTTCCTCCCTCATCCCTCCATCTCCCCGCCCTCCCTCTCTCCCCTTTCCTCCCTCATCCCTCCATCTCCCCGCCCTCCCTCTCTCACCTCCTCTGGGATCATGACCAGCGGGTATCTGTCCTCCGACAGCAGGTTGAACAGACAGAACAACCTGAAGCTGTCTCTCTGGGGGCACAGCTCCGACCCGCCTCCCTAGTTCTTCTTCATCGACATCATCCAGCAAAGGTCGTCAAACTTCTCCTTGTCGAACGTCCCCCCTTTCACCTGAGTATACAACATCATCTCAGTCATTGGTTGTCATTGAGGGGTCATGGGGTCAATTCCATTGAAATTCCTCACAGTTTTGTTTTCTAGAAAATAATACCAAAATGATAGTAGCTATGCTAGGTTCTTTTCTTACATAATAATCATGTTGTTGAAGTTGTAATCAATCTTGATTATTTATGTGTTAAGATAAATGTAACATATTTATACAAATAAAAAAAGTTGTTAATGGATAGAGTGCGCTGCATAATTACTGGGACAGTGAAGCATTTATAATTCTTTTGACTCTGTACTTCAAAAGTTTGGATTTGAAATCAAACTATTATTATGAGGTATAGTATAATAAGTATAGATTGTCAGCTTTTATTTGAGGGTAATTGTGTGCATATTGAATTCACCATTTATTATTATTATTACCTCCTATTTATTATGACCTCCTATTTATTATGACCTCCTATTTATTCACAAAAGGCTACGACAAAAGCTGTGATGTGTCTTACATCACTCGTGAAATTAAGAAATACAAATTATCGTTATACGACTCACACCCAAGAATGGATAACTCTAGATGTTCTCTTTGTACAATCTGAGTTGGGAAGACCTTTAAGACCTTTACTTTTTTTGCACCACAATATTAGAACAAAATCCTTGATTCTCTAAACCTGTACTCCCTTATGTCTCTGAGGTAGTTTAAGATGAACTGTCAAAGAAGAACGCATATGTTTCACATAGCTCATAGTATGACTTAAATTGTATACTTTGTATTTATTTATTAATTTAGCTTGACCTTTCTTTCTTGTTTTGCTTCTTGTTTTGTTTCTCATGTGCCTTTGTAAGCAGGGCTCACCTGAAAGAGACACTAGTCTCAGAGAGACTCCCTGCATCAATAAAGGGAAAAAACAACAACAAAATAATTTAATTGAACAGGGGGGTATTCCAATAATGTCTAATCATAAACACAATCCAGGTCTCAATCCAGGACAATCCTAAATCTCATGAGATTTATCAAAATAAGCCTGGATTTTCCTTTAGTGACGTTGATGGAATACCCCCCAGGTGCTGCTACCACTGACCAGAGCATCTACCTCTGACCAGAGCATCTACCTCTGACCAGAGCATCTACCACTGACCAGAGCATCTACCACTGACCAGAGCAGTGACAGAGAGGCACAGCCACACAAGACGTATCTCTGTCACGGCAAACCTGAGCACCGCTGGGCCCAAATCAACTGTCAGGTCCCGTCTGGTTAGGGTCAGGGTTAGGGTTAGTATTGTCAGGTCCCGTCTGGTTAGGGTCAGGGTTAGGGTTAGTATTGTCAGGTCCCGTCTGGTTAGGGTCAGGGTTAGGGTTAGTATTGTCAGGTCCCGTCTGGTTAGGGTCAGGGTTAGGGTTAGTATTGTCAGGTCCCGTCTGGTTAGGGTCAGGGTTAGGGTTAGTATTGTCAGGTCCCGTCTGGTTAGGGTCAGGGTTAGGGTTAGTATTGTCAGGTCCCGTCTGGTTTGGACTGAAATGTAAAAAAGTATGATGAAAAAGAAGGGTTGTAATTCTAGGGATGGGGGGTGGAGCTCCCATGTACCTTGTCCAGGATGTATTTGTTGAGGTAGGGCATGTACCTTGTCCAGGATGTATTTGTTGAGGTAGGGCATGTAGCCGTGGGTCGACACCGGGCCGTCATCATCGTCCTGGAAGTGTTCCTCCAAGGTGGCGGGGTCGTGAGGGATGTTCAACACTGTGTACAGGTTACAGGAGAGCACCTGCGTCAGACACACAAACACATGTTCTATCACCTGCGTCAGACACACAAACACATGTTCTATCACACCTAAAGGCAGTACAGGTAGTATTCTCATGGCTTGACATATATGTAGTTGTAACTATCTGTGATTATCATTATTATATCATTTAACATAATTATTTTTGGTTGATTATTGTTTTTTTATTGGATTTCTCTGATTAGGATTGATACATAATCATCAACAAAGATGGCAGGTGGGGGGCGACATTATTCTATGCACAAATACACTAACCCTAACCCTAACCCTGGCCAATATAATACACTTTGAATTGTTATTGTCAATAGTACAGGTGTCCATGAGATATACTGAAATGAACCTTAGATTACAGTACCAAGTACCAACTGATCTTAAAAACCAAGGAAGTCAATGAGAAAAGCAAACAACACAGTGTAAACAGCATTGTGAGCCTTAGTTGACACGCACACTTTGTTTGGGTTCACAGTACAGCTGCAACGTTTGCAGGAAAAGTGCTATACAAATAAAAGTTATGTTATTATTATTATTCCATCAGTAGAATCCTAAATATAACAAAGGTCATGCAGATCGTCATAAATACATCATCTTCTCCACACAACTAAGCTTTCCACAACAGTTAACATATAACAGCAATATCTAGCAAGCTGCTTGGCTTTTAGCTCAAGTTTCATTGTTGTGTCACATTACACAAGTGTGTAAGAGAGTACAAATATTAGGCTTTGGTTCCTGACATTGCAGCACAAGACAATAAGGTAATAGGCATAATTCAAGATTTAAAAAGTGACAATAGTACAGGACATAATTCACAAATAAGACATGATACAATTAGCAGTACAAATAGTAGCCTAATAAAATAGATAGTTCAAGTAGTAAAGTCAGAATCCGAATCAGACCAAGTGGCTGTGAGTTTAAGATTTAGGTAGTCTGTATACATGGGGTGTGCTTGGGGATGATAGTCAATTGTCTACAGTAGGCTTGTTTATGAGCCTGATCATGTTTGAGCCTGATTTTATCTTGTGGAGGCCTGCAATAAGCCACATACCATCAGATAATTGAACACATGTTCATATCTGGCAAATATCGGTATTATTAGCTGACACCTGAAGGCAATGCCGCTAATACAGTTTTTCCCAATTGCTAAAACACAAAAGCCAATTCTCTAAACCAAATGACCAGTTCTCTAAACACATTTAATAAAACTAGCTCCCATTTGCCAAAACCATAAACTCATTTCACATGAAGACACAATTCACAAAACACAATCCTCCTTTTCTCATAAATCTAAACACATTTTGTCTTGCTAAAACACAAGTTGCAAAAAACTCTGCTCAAATTCTCAAATTAAAGCTCATGTGATGCAAAATGCTTGCCACAGTCAGCAAAATTTGAACACAATGAACACACCTAGCTTCATTCATTAAACATAACGACTCAACATTTAAGACACTTGTTGCAAATGATTGTGGTGTGTGTGTGTGTGTGTGTGTGTGTGTGTGTGTGTGTGTGTGTGTGTGTGTGTGGTATAGTTCCATAAATAAATAAAAAAAACATCACACCCTGAACATTGTTTTCAGTGAGTATTGTTGTGTGTAATGGATCCTCTGTAGTGTTTGCATTGAGTTGTGATACAGTACAGTAGTGTACATGTGGGAATACAGTACATGTGGGAAAACTAGGGTTAGGGTTAGGTGCTAGGGTGCTAGGGTTAAGGTTAGCATTTTCCTTTAGCGACATTGATGGAATACCCCCATAGTCACCACTCCTTCACAACAACAACAACAACAACAACAACAACAACAACAACAACAACAACAACAATGTTGTTAGGTGTATTTGGCACATTAGAAAAAACCTTGACATCATTAACCAACTTGTCATAACACAGGAATTATTGTGAATTTTAACTGTTGATGGTGATGCCTGTCTAACTTCACTAGCCATTAATCAAGTAGACAATGTGGTCATGCCTGGTAATGTAAAGGCCTATGAATGCATGTTAGTGTTAGGTGCCACTGATTCCATTTGATGCACACTGAGGTTTATACCACCAAAAGGCTCATGACTCAGGATTACCAGAGGGCGAGGTAATACTTTGTTGGCAGAACCTGTAGCCTCACTTTAACAGTAAACATCACGTATCTTCTTTATGGCTTAGGGTAACCCTAACCCAGGCTTTGTGTACATACAGACAGACAGACAGACAGACAGACAGACAGACAGGCTTTGTGTTCATGGAATGTGAAACAGAATTGTCAACAAAGTCCAGAGCAGCAATGTTCCCCTGCAACAACTCCTCTAAAGCCAGCCAGCCAGCCAGACAGACAGACAGCCAGACAGACAGACAGACAGACACACACACACACACACACACACACACACACACACACACTGGTCTTCAGGGAGAGCATGTCTGGACACCGGCCCGCTATTTCCTGGGATTCTCAGCAGCACTGTGTGGCATGTTTGAACTCGACAGGCCAGAGGAAACGGAGACTGAATGAGGGAGAGCATGATTGTTGAATGACTGTATATGTCTGTATAGTAGTATGTCTGTTTTACAGTTACTCTGATAACTTGCGATGTCAACACACTGCAAAAAGTTAATCTCAGTAAGATTAAATATCTTAAATCAAGGCAATATACGCTTGTTTCTTGTCTGACTGCACAAGTTTTAAGATAGCTTTTGCTTGTTTTAAGAAAACAAGAAAAAAGGCATGTGAAATGTTCCTGTTCTGTTGGCAGATAATTTTGCTTATTTTAAGTAATATTTCCCCCATTTTATTGCTTTTTCTCTTGTTTTTGAGAGCTGACTTTTTGCAGTGCAGGTTGGGTAAGGGAGACTGTCTTTGTAATCTCTAATTGTAAGTCGCTTTGGATAAAAGTGTCTGCTAAATGGTTAACATGTCAATGGAAATGGGACAAGCAACAACATGGACTTTGAGACTGACAGTGACTCATACTTGACCTCAGCAGCTCAGCACACATATGTCTCTATGTGTGTGTATCAGTGGAGGCTGGCGGGGGTAGAAATCGGAGGCCGTACTGATTGTAATGCACGGAATGGAATGAGGAACGGTATAAAACACATGTTCGATATGACTCCACATTCTATTCATTATAAAGAGTCCTTCCTCTGATCTCTACCTCCACCAGCCTCCCCTGGTGTGGAGGCTATCATAGCCACTGTGTTTGCATGCTATCTGTGTGCAAGTTGTTTACCACAAGAACCACCTCTATGGTCATTGCATGAGTGTGTATGTGGAGTGTGTGTATTCATATCTAATGACACACGATGCTCTCTCCTGCTAAAAAGCAAGATGAAGGAATCCATGTCATAGAACAACATATGTGGTGAAATACATATCTATTTTCTGATAATAAGCTCAGCACTTCTCGATTGCTTGAGCACATTCCTTGAAACCTTATTCACCTTTTCAAAACAGTTAATACCAGTTTGCCACAACATAACAAAGTGCCAACAGAAACATGTACAGTAATCTCTCTCTCCTTTCTGACCCATGTCCTTTCTGACCCATGTCCTTTCTGACCCATGTCCTTTGTGATCAGACGTGTTGTTAGTTGAACTGTTAAGTGAGGACAGTTATAATATGTTATATATATGACAGTTATAATATGGAGTACAGGCTACACATGGTGTAAGCAGGTGAGAAGAAGTGTAAAGCAGTCTACCTTCAGTTATAATATGTTATATGTATATCAGTGGCGTAGCGGACGGGCCCGCAAGCGACGCACCGCGGGGGGGCCCCAGCCACTAGGGGGCCCCCTAACATTGGATCCACATTTTTTTTTTTTTTTTATAATTTAAAAATATATAAAACAAAGAAAATAAGTGGCCCTTCATTGTGTCAACCTTAATTTTAATATATAGGCCTATATTAAAAAATATATACATGGTTAGCCGTATCCAATAGCAACATGACTTTGACGTCACACGTAGGCAGCGAGACACAAGGAAAATGAGCAAGCGAAAATACAATACAAAGTACAATAAGCATTCTTTAGGTGGTGATAGATTCTCTATTCGGACATTATAGCCGCTATATGTGGGACTGTCGGTCCGATATTGTAAAAAAATCCAATAAAAAATGTATGTTTACGGAAGTACATGTCTCAAGTATTATCTCGGCGGTTAGTCGAGTGAAAGAAAAACAACATACAGATGATAATTCACACAATATATTACCACGAAAGCGTACAGCACTAAACAATAACATTTATTTGGGCAGCATCATACTCAAACTCAGGCAGAAAGGCAGGGTCCGGCCAGGTTCACAGTCACAGGCTGTCAGTGCATCATACAGGTACATAATTCAGCATGGTTAGGCTATATATAGCTGTTTCTTTTTCTATTCTACTATTCTATTCTACTTCTGCTGTCTGCGTCTCCCTGGGTATTCCTAGACCAGATGGCAAACAGTAAAGAAATGCCACAATATACCAGGACTTAAGAAACGAGATGTCCAACAAAGGATTTGACAAACCCTGGCCAATTTTACGCAACAAGTAGACTCTGATGCAGCGGAGACAGGGTTGCCAGATTGGCTGGTTTTTGGTGGATTTAGAAGTTTTTAGATTGATTAGGTTGGAAATTCTCAATCCCATCTGGCAACCCTTAGCGGAGAGTCTACAGATATGTTTACAGATATCACACTGCTGTGCACACCACACTTTGTTAAAATAAATAAAGCTTGTACTATTCTACTTATAATACATTCTACTGATATAGTGTAGTCTACCATTTGGTTTTAGTTATAGGCTATTGCTCTCACTTGTTTGTACCTTTTGCTAAGTCAAGCATTTAGAATGTAGAGTGCATATTGCGAAATTTCGCAACGTCAATAACGCATCGGCCTCTAAAAAACGCACTTTTTTTTTTTTTTTTTTTACTCCGTTGCGAAAGGGCCCCCGCCGCCACCTTGCGGGGGGGCCCCGGGATTTTGCGCTACGCCACTGATGTATATATGTTATATATGTAAAGCAGTCTACCTTCAGCTGGGACTTGGAGACGTTGCCGCATTCCTCCGTTTCCAGTGAAGTGAATGCATACCAGATAGACTTCAGTAGCTCAGACTTCAGATCCATGTTAAACACGTTTTCAGACTTCAGATCCATGTTAAACACGTTTTCAACACATTCAACGCAAAGTGAACTGGAGGTGCGCAGCCTACCAAAGGTTTTCACAACTGCTTTTCCCTCAACTCACCTTACCTCCACTCCTCCTACCCCGGAGACATCTAGACCTGAAACTCACTACCTCCACCTGTCGGCCAGTCGAGTATTGCCGTAACGCAGATTTGACCATTATTGACGCTTTCTTGCCGTCTTTTCAGCCGTGGGTTCGAATCCACCTGAGGACATTACTGTCAAAAATATTTTCTTTTTTAAAGTCTTAATCAATTAAATGTTTAATGTAACACAACATGTTTTGATGATTTATAATTCATTTCATTAAAGAAAACAGGACATCTTATGCTATTTATTGGTTTAACATTGCAATGTAAATGTTACATTCTGCCCCTTTCCAGTTTCTATCTTACCGTGGGAAGATTGCAAGTCTTATCAGACTGTAGCCCCCTGTTGAGGCAACACACAGCAAGCAGTCTTCTTGAAGAGGCATGGACACCTTTCTTCAAAGCAGTACAGACTGGAAGACTACACTCTTATCAGACTGCAGCCCCCTGTTGAGGCAACAAACAGCAAGCAGTCTTCCTGAAGAGGCATCAACACCTTTCTTCAAGGAGATAACACCGGCCATCTCCTTGATGCACCATAAAAATCCTGTCATAAAATCTCAAACCTTAATTATGCTTCACTGTTGAGCTTAATGTCACCATTATACTGTTTTAAAAAACACTTTGACACATATTCAACTCCACACTTGATTTATTAAAAAGCACACACATAACTGCTACACCATGTACATAATATACACATATTTAAAACGATTTGCAATGACTGAACATCAATGAACCATGTAATTGTAAATAACAACTAACAAAAGCTTAATACAAATAAATAATACACTGGAAAGTAATACAAAGGAATTTGTAATACACAGGAAGATTCTCCTACCCTGCTATGTGTCTCTATGTGTGTGTGCGTGTAAGTGTGAATGGAGGTAGATCCATACGTTTCTCCACCATCCACCTCTGCTTCTCAGTCTCATAAAATGCAGACAGTTGGAACTCCACCCAGGTCATTTCCTTTACCATGCCCTGTGCCTGGTACAGAGACAGTACCTTTGCAGGGCAATAAATATATTTCCCTCTCACTCCAGGGAATGTAGTGTGTGTGTGTGGACTGTTGGGACCCTGCTTAAGTGGCTGGTGGCAGAACCTGCACAGGCGGCCGGAGGGCTGCTGCCCTGGCATCTTGTGTTTCTCTGGTGTATTTTTATACTTTCTAAACACCTCCGCCTTTTGTTTTGTTGCATTAAGCTCCCGCTGAAAAAATGCTGTCTCGGCAAAGTCTGTGAATGGCATGCGTGCATTTGTGAGGCCTTCTACTGCGTAGGTATCGAATACTTTTTTCGAGCAGTAGAAGTATCTCACCTCTCCACTCTGGTAAAAAAAATGAATGGAGGAGCCATCGCCAAGGTAGCGGGACTTAGGCTGGCCACACGCTCGACAGGTAAGTATTTTCTTTTTTTGCTGCTGTTGCTGCGTGTTCCCCTGTTCGGTTGTCCCTGTTGCCTGGTTCGCAGGGGCATCCAGGGGTAGGTTCACCGCTGGTGGGTTGACTGGGGCAGGTGGCAGGGGTGTGACAGCGACACTGACATGTTTTTTAAGTCACCTGAGGTGCTTCTGTGCCTTTTTCACCACCTGTTTGATGTGCACGTCCCAGGTGACAACACCTAGGAACTTGAAGCTGCTTCCCTTCTCTACGGCAGACCCATTGATGGTAATGGGGTCCTGTTCCCGACTATTTTTCCTGAAGTCCACCACCAGCTGCTTGAGTTCAACTTAAAAAGCATTCGTCCCTGGGTGGGCTTAAACCACCAACTTTCCGGTTAACAGCCGAACGCGCTAACGAATTGCGCCCCAGAGACTTGTACGGGTATATTTGTTGGACCCTTTTTTGGGGGGGGTTGGGTTCAAATGCGGAAGACATTTTACATTTAACAGACACTTTTATTCAAAGCGAATTACAATTTAAGGGACATTCTCCCTGGAGTAACTTAGGGCTAAGTGCCTTACTCAAGGGAACCCAAGTGGTGGTTTCCCAGGTGTGAGTTGAACTCAGGACCTTCCGATCACCGGTCCTACCACTACCCCCACAAAAGGCTCCGCTGAGATTCGAACTCTAGATCTCCTGTTTACTAGACAGGCGCTTTAACCAACTAAGCCACGGCGCCTACACAGTGATAACAAAAAACACCAGCCGGGAGGGCATGTTGTGAGCCCACCCAAGGACAAAGTGATTTTGTTAGAGAACAGGCAGAGTTTTGGCCTTGATGCTCCAGAAGAGGCTACACCGTTTGGACGGCATCGGTTCAAACAGACTGGTTGGGGTGACTGGGATCTTGCCTCTGAAAGGGATCTTTGACCCCACGCCAAACTTCTTAAGTCACCTGAGGTGCTGCTGTGCCTTTTTTTCACCACCTGTTTGATGTGCACGTCCCAGGTGACAACACCTAGGAACTTGAAGCTGCTTCCCTTCTCTACGGCAGACCCATTGATGGTAATGGGGTCCTGTTCCCGACTATTCATCCTGAAGTCCACCACCAGCTGCTTGAGTTCAACTTAAAAAGTATTCGTCCCTGGGTGGGCTTGAACCACCAACCTTCCGGTTAACAGCCGAACGCGCTAACCAATTGCGCCACAGAGACTTTTAGGGGTACATTTGTTGGACCCTTTTTTTAAAGGGGGTTGGGTTCAAATGCGGAAGACATTTTACATTTAACAGACACTTTTATTCAAAGCGAATTACAATTTAAGGGACATTCTCCCTGGAGTAACTTAGGGCTAAGTGCCTTACCCAAGTGGTGGTTTCCCACGTGTGAGTTGAACTCAGGACCTTCCGATCACCGGTCCTACCACTACCCCCACAAAAGGCTCCGCTGAGATTCGAACTCAGGATCTCCTGTTTACTAGACAGGCGCTTTAACCAACTAAGCCACGGCGCCTACACAGTGATAACAAAAAACACCAGCTGGGAGGGCATGTTGTGAGCCCACCCAAGGACAAAGTGATTTTGTTAGAGAACAGGCAGAGTTTTGGCCTTGATGCTCCAGAAGAGGCTACACTGTTTGGACGGCATCGGTTCAAACAGACTGGTTGGGGTGACTGGGATCTTGCCTCTGAAAGGGATCTTTGTCCCCACGCCAAACTTCTTAAGTCACCTGAGGTGCTGCTGTGCCTTTTTCACCACCTGTTTGATGTGCACGTCCCAGGTGACAACACCTAGGAACTTGAAGCTGCTTCCCTTCTCTACGGCAGACCCATTGATGATAATGGGGTCCTGTTCCCGACTATTCTTCCTGAAGTCCACCACCAGCTGCTTGTGTTCAACTTAAAAAGCATGCATCCCTGGGTGGGCTTGAACCACCAACCTTCCGGTTAACAGCCGAACGCGCTAACCAATTGCGCCACAGAGACTTGCACGGGTATATTTGTTGGACTCTTTTTGGGGGGGGGTTGGGTTCAAATGCGGAAGACATTTTACATTTAACAGACACTTTTATTCAAAGCGAATTACAATTTAAGGGACATTCTCTCTGGAGTAACTTAGGGCTAAGTGCCCTACTCAAGGGAACCCAAGTGGTGGTTTCCCAGGTGTGAGTTGAACTCAGGACCTTCCGATCACCGGTCCTACCACTACCCCCACAAAAGGCTCCGCTGAGATTCGAACTCAGGATCTCCTGTTTACTAGACAGGGGCTTTAACCAACTAAGCCACGGCACCTACACAGTGATAACAAGAAACACCAGCCGGGAGGGCATGTTGTGAGCCCACCCAAGGACAAAGTGATTTTGTTAGAGAACAGGCAGAGTTTTGGCCTTGATGCTCCAGAAGAGGCTACACCGTTTGGACGGCATCGGTTCAAACAGACTGGTTGGGGTGACTGGGATCTTGCCTCTGTAAGGGATCTTTGTCCCCACGCCAAACTTCTTAAGACATCCATGTCTATTAGTGATGCATTATTATAAGTCATCCATGTCTATTAGTGATGCATGGGTTGACTTATACAGTGGTATGAGGTTTGTGTCAGGGTTTGGGTCTGGATCAGGGTTTGGGTCAGGGTCTGGGTCAGGGTCAGGGTTTGGGTCTGGGTCAGGGTTTGGGTCAGGGTTTGGGTCTGGATCAGGGTTTGGGTCAGGGTCTGGGTCAGGATCAGGGTTTGGGTCTGGATCAGGATCTGGGTCAGGGTTTGGGTCTGGATCAGGGTTTGGGTCAGGGTCTGGGTCAGGATCTGGGTCAGGGTTTGGGTCAGGGTCAGGGTCAGGGTTTGGGTCAGGGTTTGGGTCAGGGTTTGGGTCAGGGTCAGGGTCAGGGTTTGGGTCAGGGTCTGGGTCAGGGTTTGGGTCAGGGTTTGGGTCAGGGTCAGGGTCAGGGTCTGGGTCAGGGTTCGGGTCAGGGTTTGGGTCAGGGTCAGGGTCAGGGTTTGGGTCAGGGTTTGGGTCAGGGTTTGGGTCAGCATGCACTTTCTTCCACATTGTTCAACTAATGTTCAATGAATGAGTATCAGTGTGACAATTGATGTTGCTATTTTTTATTCCATCCTATTTTGGCCTTTATTTCAGCAAATAAGACAACGTTGTCCAATAGCCTATAATAGCCCTAACGCATTGCAAGAGGTTAATATAACTCTCTTGTGGGAGAAAAAACTTCAAAACATTTACATCTGTACACTGTATGCGTGTCGGGGTTGGGTGCAGGTCTTTTACATTATTCCTGAAATATAATCAGGCGGGTGGGTTATTACGAAACACGGGCAGGTAAACAAATAGCTGACCCACCTATCACTCTATTGTCTAAGTGTACTACTTTTCTTCATAAACAAAGTCAACTTTACTTATCAATTCTCACCCTTAGGCGTCTTGCAGATGTATGGTCTGTGAGCATAGTAGGGCCCTGTGCCCCATGCGCCATCAGAGGAGCGGATCGCTGCATAGTTATTCCTGTTTCTCCCAGGCCGACCCTCAGTACAGTTAGTGTAGTCCAACACTGTGTTGTCCAACCAAAGCCACTGCCCTAGAGGAGGAAAATGTACTTTTCTGTTACCTTTCAACCCTTCACAGCTTTGTTGGACCATGATTGAACACAACAGACCCATGGTGTTACCTTGGTGTGTTTTGTATAGGCCTATCCAGAACTATTCGTAGCTGTCTTTAAGCTTCTCCAGGTTCCTCATAATGAAGGCCAGCTCCATGGGATCTTCAATGCTGGCCAGAGATGCCCCTTCACAAAATAGGAGTGTTTTGTTGATGATTATCATTGTACACGTACAGTGCCCTGCGTAAGTAATAGAACAAGCATTTGTTCTTCTTTTGGCTCTACACTCCAAAAGTACTATGAGGTTAAAGTAGAGATTCCTAGATTTTATTTGATGGTATTTCTGTTCATATTGGTGTCACCATTCTGAAATGACACCACATGCATTTTGGTACGCACAATCCCCCTTTTCAGGGTACCCAAAAGAATGGGACAGATTTATAAAATGTCCAAAATAAGCAGGGCACTGTATATATTCTGTCAGACAAAGTGAGAAGCACATAGATTTTGATTGCACAACATGCCATGGTTGGGGTCAATTTAATTTCTATTCAAGAAGTGTTGTTAAAATTCCAAAATGGTCAGTTTAAAAAGCTTTTCATCATCAGTTTATTGAGAACTTAAAAAGTATGTTATGTTCAATTATGCCATTTCAATTTACTTCCAGAATTCCTTGGAATTCAACCGACCCCAAATCTGATACACTTTTCAGGAAGAGCCACCGTAATGACATGTAAAGGGCTCTGCACACAGCGTGCGATTTCTGTTGCGTGTCAACATTCCATTTTGAAGTTTGAATGGAAGTCTATGAGAACATCGCATCTCAACACACACGGCCCTGATTTTAATCGCAAGGCGAAAATTCGATTCCATTCATTTTGAATGGGAAAAAGCACAAATTTGACAGTGCGACAAAACTCGCACGCCGTGTGCTTTGTCCCATTCAAAATGAATGGAATCGAATTTTCGCCGTGCGATGAAAATCGGGGCTGTGTGTGTTGAGATGCGATGTTCTCATAGACTTCCATTCAAACTTCAAAATGGAATGTTGACGCGCAACAGAAATCGCACGCTGTGTGCAGAGCCCTTTAGTCAAAGAGACCCATGGAGGCTCCTACCTTTCCTCACACAGCTAGTCGAGGCTCTCTCTCTGTCTCTGTCTCTCTCTCTCTCTCTCTCTCTCTCTCTCTCTCTCTCTCTCTCTCTCTCTCTCTCTCTCTCTCTCTCTCTCTCTCTCTCTCTCTCTCTCTCTCTCTCTCTCTCTCTCTGTCTCTCTCTCTGTCTCTCTCTCTCTGTCTCTCTCTCTCTGTCTCTCTCTCTGTCTCTCTGTCTCTCTGTCTCTCTGTCTCTCTCTGTCTCCATGCGGCAGGTACTTCCTGCCCCTCCCTCTCATCTCCCGAGGGAACAAACACACACAGGTTAAATAGACCAGTGGGATAACGAGTCTGATCACTGACACCTGTCCGTAATCAGCTCATTATTCCCCCCCCCAACGGCAGTCTGGCTCCCTCTGCAGGCCAGAACGCGCCATGCTCCCCACAATGGTATATTGGTATATACATATATACAGTGTATATGGTATATTGGGATATTGGGATATATTACTAATTGCAATGAAGGGTCGTGGAGAAGAAGTCATACTGTAAGGGTTAGGGGTCAGGGGTTAGGGTCAACTTAAGAGTTTGGTGCCATTGAAAGTAAATAAAGACCTAGATGCAGAAGCGGGGGTCGTAGTGATTCTGAAGGTGTATTTGAGTACTATTGCTCTGTTTGACATATTTTGCTTCAACCATGTAGCTAACTTTTGATAACAGAACAGTCTCTTTGTCTGTGGGTGTCATATGCAGGTGTTCAGCATGAATTTGAGAAGAGTTTTACTCTTAATGTTATCTTGTGGGACCTGGAGAGTTTGTGGTCTGCAGGGTAAGATAAGACAGGGAGAATAAGATCCAAGATAAGACAGGGAGACAGGGTTTGATTTGATCTGCACATGGCTTCATACCCTGCATTGATGTAAACAAATAACCCTAATCCTAAACAGCTCACGGATTTAAAACCCCAAACTTGTTATAATAATAATAATAATAATAACTTTATTTGTATAGCGCTTTTCGTGCAAACGTTGCAGCTCAAAGTGCTTTACTTATTATATAATCATCATTTAATTAACTTAAATGCAATATTAAAAGGATGGGTTTTTATAATCTTAATTTAATTAGTTAGTCATTTAAAGGCAATATTAAAAAGATGGGTTTTTAGTCTTGACTTGAACATATTTGCTGAGGTTGCATCCCTACTGTAAACTGGCAGTGCATTCCACAATTTGGGTGCATAAAATGAGAATGCAGCCTCACCAAATCTCTTCTTTTGTACATGTGGTACACAGAGAAAACCAGCGTCAGAAGACCTGAGAGCTCTATTGGGCTGATATGCTAGCAGAAGACCTGAGAGCTCTATTGGGCTGATATGCTAGCAGAAGACCTGAGAGCTCTATTGGGCTGATATGCTAGCAGAAGACCTGAGAGCTCTATTGGGCTGATATGCTAGCAGAAGACCTGAGAGCTCTATTGGGCTGATATGCTAGCAGAAGACCTGAGAGCTCTATTGGGCTGATATGCTAGCAGAAGACCTGAGAGCTCTATTGGGCTGATATGCTAGCAAAAGGTCTTTCAAATATTCTGGTGCTGTGCCAGTGAGAGCTTTATAAACAAGCAGAAGGATCTTGAAATCTATTCTGAACTTAACAGGAAGCCAGTGTAGAGTTTCTAAAATAGGAGTTATGCCATGGTGTTTTAATATAATAAAAACTAAGATATTGATTCCTCCTATGAGAAAAGACCAAGCAGTGCAATGCTAAATCTGACGTGGGACCAGGTGTAACTGTGAATAAGTTAAGAAATGGTTGATCCAGAACTTTCTCCAAGGCACCAGTCAGTCTGCTGCTTTTGTGCCAATAGATCCACCTTCTGATCCTTCATTATTGATCATTTTGAGTCCTTCAGCCACGACCACTTATTATTGCATCATGTTCGACAGTTGCCACAGTAAAATGACAGAATTTGCCTCCGACCTAAACCTCTAAACCAAAGGACTTCACGTAATACTTTATTCAAATGGATTTATTGCAGGAGATGGCAAATCATTCCTGACTCCATTAACTTCCTTAATACTTCTACATTGGGATGTCTAACATTGTTTACACTTGTTTACAAACAGGAATGATTAGTAGTAAATTCAGCTTTATAGAATCATCTGATATAAGCCTACAGTATTTTGTCCATTTTTATCTATAAATCTATAATCTATCTTTCTGCCTGATGTCTCACCTGTGGACTGCTTACAAACACTGTTGAATGTGCGATTGCAGAAAGCTGTACTCCATCCGCCCTCCACAGGGTCCAGGTACACACAGGGTCCATCTGGACGCGGCTCAGCCCAGTTCCATTTGGCCAGTCTCAGATGCCTGCCATCCACCCATCTGAAGTAGCCCTCAGTCTGAAGAGGAAAGAGCAAAGTTACTCCATGTTAAACCTGAACATATGATGTTGGACAGATATGAATAGAGGTATGAGGGAGTAAAGATAACCCATATACAACGTATACAGTATTACTTTGAACTAACAGGGTTCTCTAAGAGGGGTTTCAAAATGAATATTGACAATAGTAAAGTCTGTTATCAGTTATAAAGTCTGTAATTGGTTATAATGTTTACTAGTAATTATCAGCTAACACCAGAGGCAACCTACACATTCAAATCAACTGTTGAGTTTGAAGAAGTATCATTGCAGTACTGTACCTCCATCCTATTGAGACCAATCCACAAAGGAGCCTTGAGGTTCAGAGCCTGCAGCTCAATGTAAGCCTCAGTCCTCTCATCCAGAATGCTAGCCAGATGAGCACCATCTTTCTCACAGTGCACCATGGCATCTGTCCAGGTCATGTTCTGAGTCACCACTTTGAAGTTGTTGCCCAGCTTGATGTAGGCTATAGGGAAGACTGTTGGTGCCGCAACACGGATTAATGGATCTGGGGGGGAGGGGGTTAGAACAAGTTTGTATTTATTTTTTTATTTAACCTTTATTTATACAGGTAAAAAACACATTGAGCCCCAAGGGCTCATTTTCAAGTTTGACCTGTTCACAGGCATACAACATCCACCACAAACAAATACAATACAAAACCTGGCCTACATAGTCTAAAACTAAACTAAAACTACATAGTCTAAAACTAAAACTAGTCTAAAACAGTCTAAGATAATCTAAAACTTTCCGTCAATATAGTCTAAAACTAAACTAGTGGGTGATGGTTTCACAGAAGACCCGAGTCAACACATCACTCAGGAACAAACCTGTCCTCCAGGGTCACTGGTAGCGCCAGGATAGTCTGTCTCCATAGCAACATTACTGGTGAGTCTATTCAGTGTGTTCAGGGATGCTTTGAGTGCACTGATTGGATTATGTTCAACGATTATGCTCAGATATGGACAAACTCAGTATCTGTCATAAATATAAATCTAAGTCACTTTCTTCAAGGATACTGTTATTCCTGAAAAAAACTGTTATCCATTCAAACAGCACGTCCTGGGTTACAAAATCCTTACTGAATCAGAGAAATAGGACAGAACCTGTTCTTATCGATGCCATTTTTCAGGTTCTCTGCTCGAAATCACATGCCCACAGTGAATATAGAATATCTCCACAATCACAAGGGCCTTCATAATAATCTTGGTACCAAATGAAAGCTAACACCTGTGGGGTGACTGTAGAAGTGTCAGAACCAAAATCTATTTTACTGTGTCAGAGTAAATAGAGCTAGAACATTGTGAAAAATCTAAAATTCACTCTCCGCCTAAAAAAACAACACTGTATTTACCGGGAATGGAAAAAAACGATGTGTTCGTTTAGAATGGAATCTAATGAATCATTTGCGATATCGATGAACATTATTGATAAAGGTAAGCTCTTTATATCTGTTATATTAAACATAGACCCGACCTTTCCCCCAAATATGGGGGCGTGGATAAGATGTGAGGAAGTTAAGGATTTTTTAATGTGGATAAAACCATGACTCTTTTTTATTGGTCCTTTATTGAGTCTATTTTATCATTTTCTATGATTTGTTGGTTTGATGGTATTCCTATAGTGTAACAGAGCTGCAAAATCATTGGGGTCAAACAGAGCAGTCTGTTGGAGCTGTTTGACAGACAAGTCAACCGAAGAGCTCAAGCTATAGCCCCAGACTGTGACCACCCTCTTAACTCACAGTTCCAACTCCTACCCGCAGGCTCCCTCTTCTGACTCCCCAGACTAACTACCAACAGATACAAGAGAACCATGTAGATTCAACCCAAAATTGCCATCTTGGATTGTCCATACCTAATGGATCCATACCTAACCCTAACCCTAACCCTAACATGACTTTTGCTACTATCTTGCAGCTCCCTATCTCTGGCTGGAATCTATCTGTTGCGTTCTTACTACCAAACTTGAGTGACCCTAACCCTAATCCTTGACTTCTCTTGAATCTCAGCCAGTTGGAGGGCCTACCTTCCTACCTTCCTACCTTCCTCCCTGCTCTACAACTCTACTTTGGATTGAGTAAGTCTCCGCTCTGTTTGTTCTGCTGGAGAGGATTGTGTTTTTGATGTGTTTTCTGCAATTTCCTATAGATAAAACAGTGCTTTAGGTGTGTCTTTTACTGCATATTTGAGTGGCATAGCCTAGAAAGTTAGATGATTTTGGTGTTAACTGTTGAAAGCCGAATCAAATTGATTAAAACTCAAATTCTCATCAAAATAATAAAAAATGTGACGACATATTGAATTACTGTCGATACAAGCTTATCAATACTGATCTGTGTGTCTTAACTTAAAACATGCTCTGTACAGGTGGCTGCAGAGGCAGGGGGAGGTCTGCTGACAGATGTATCCATGGCTGTCATTGCAGGGTCTTGACAGCCATTTTCCATTTTTGATCATAACACACTGATCCTGATAAAGGTAAAGGAGAGATGGTTGATAAACACTGGCTTCATATTCTGATACATCGGCACTTTCAATAGGCTAGGTGCACGATCTCCACTACTTCCTGAAAGGCACCTTGCATGAACATATCCTGTCTCACTCTATTGGTTTAATTGATTAATCAGCTGTGCGGTAAACTGTTGGAACACACAGTGCACAGCTGATTAATCAATTAAACCAATAGAGTGTAGCTATTTAAAAAATAAAAGATAGCAGTCCATTAACACAAACAAGGATTTTTATTTTATTTAAAAAAAATAAAAATAATTCCTGATCAAATATTTGTGTTTCATATTGGATATACTGTACATAGTGTGGGGTGCAAGTAGTGTGACTAATGTGATCAGTCACTAATAAGGGGAACCGTGGCAAATAGGCCTATAGGCTATTGTATTGGCGTTTATTTACTAAGCTACTGTTAAGCACTTGAATTTAGGCTACATTCAGTGCATGACTGGTAGGCCTATAAATACAATTATGAAAGCGATAAATAGCCTAATGAATGTTCCCATCAAAGGTTTATGCATGTAAAATATAGGCTAGTCCTCCAGTTTATATCACAGCCAGTATAACAGTTTAAAATTACTACCGAATGAATGAAAATGAATGCAATTCTATTATTTGACGGTATTGTCTCAATTATAGGCTACTTGAATAATTTCCTTTGTCTACCAGTGTAGGCTACTTGAATGGTCCTGTAATACGCGATTCATGTGGCCAGAGATTATTTTGGGCGACAGTGTTAAAACGCGTCTTTGGCCAGAGATCAGATCCGTAAGTGTGTAGAGTTGTGTAGGTATACTATTCTCACACGTTTTCATGTGCATTGGTCCTAATGTAGGTGTAACCAGTGGGGTTAATTGGTAAATCACGCCCACTTGGCATATTCTCTATAAATAGCCTACCTGTGACAAGTGCCTGTGTCTTGCTCCCCTCCTCCTCTGTTACCAGCTGTGGCCTCTCCTACTGATTCCACACGGCTACATTCTGACTACAGGTATGCAGTGTCTCCCTTGGTTTCCCAGTCGGCAGTGTGCACATGGTTTAGTAGGCTAATGTTTGTTTGATATACATCCATGCATTGCAGATATCCTGCAATATAGCACTGGAGTGAGTGATTGTGTGTGACTTCCTCTTGCATGTACTTATTTAGTGGTTTCATATAGAGTGCTGTGTGTGGCATTGCCAGTGAATCTTCTAATGTGTGCTATCGTCTATTGCTACTAGTAGCAGTAGGCTATTATTGTGTGCTCCACTATTGTGTGCCCTATACTGGGTTGTAATACCCCTTTATCTCCAGTTCCCCTAGATACTAAGTGGCTGTCGCTCCCAGGGGTTGGGTCATGCTACCTGGCTAGCTCCATTTATACTGTGGGTGTTTTAAAAGATGTATTTGTAATAAAGTGATCTTTTGTATACTTTTCTAAAACCGGGTCTCTGACTATTCTGTGGCCTGTACCTGCAAGAAGGGAATCCCTGTTCATGATAATCAGCCCGTCAGGCTTACCTGGTTCATATGACTAGATTCTTTAGGTGAAAGTCCTAAGGTGGCGTTGTCACACCTTGTAATTTTAGGCCCCCAGTTGGCCGGGTTACATAGGCTATATAGTAGGCTATATTCACACACACTTAATCAGGTGCATTGGTCCTAATGTAGGCTATTGTCATCATTACTCACTGCGCGCATTATGCTACTTCAAGACTTAACTGGCAACTGCAAGATTGGAGAGAGAGAGGAGGGAGGCACACAGCCTAAATGAGAAGTCCGACATCAATATCAAGCTTTCTGTCAAACAGTTATGCTCTGCCCAAATTGTGTGTGTGTGGAGGTGTGGGGGAGGGGTGGCTCAAATATAGAACGTAGCCTAGTAGGCAGGTGCAGCTCATTAACACATTCCTCAGCATTTGATGTGTTAATGAGCTGCTATCCTAGATATGTGCGTTCTACCACCCAGCATCTTTACATTTTCAAAATCGAGTTAGTATAAAGCGATTTTGCAGTATTTCTGTGTGTTTCTGTGTATTTGCCTTGGAATTCGGCCGCCATCTTTTTCTCCAAGGCTGCAATTCTCTTGTATATCAGCAGAGGTAGCAAGGGGGCACACACTGTGCTCAACCTTCAGGCTTCAGTGCTGAATTAGATACAGTGGATAAGACTGATATTTGTAACATAATGGGCCGGTTTCACAGACAAGGCTTAAGCCTAATCCTAGACTAAAAAACATCTTCAATGGAGATTTTACATTGAAAGTGTGATTTAGTCCAGGACTAGGCTTAAGCCTTGTCTCTGAAACCGGCCCAATGTGTTTATATATAGGCTATATATAGCAATAGTGATACATAAGATATGTATATGTACAGACAGTTATGAAAATGATAAACTGTACTATCTCTCCCAATCCCTTCAGATTTGTTGGAGCTGAGGGGTTTTTTTCACAGCGGGTTTACCCAAGTTCCATGCAATAGTGATAAGATATTATGATATGTGTAGCCTATGTACAGTTATGAATGATACACTGCACAGTATGTACCTATCAAGTTGTGTGGTGCATGCATAGCTACTGCAGCAAAGTAATTGGAGTAACCTACGTTTGATTATGCCTGTACTCATCAACGAATATTATATAACGAACGGATATGTATAATATTGTATATAATGTTTTTTTGGTATATAATGTTATTGTATAATGTTTTTTTCTGAGTGGGGCAGTCCCACTCATAGTTTTCATGTTATTGGACTGATATAGTGAAGAGAGACAGGAAAGTAAGGAGAAGAAGGGCCGACATATGTGTGCACGACCACGGTGCTAGACCACTGGACCATGTTAGGCAACCAGTATATTGATAATTGATAATAAGATATTGATCATGTATTTCGCTGCCGCAGAAAGTCAATCAATATCGTGTGAAACGACGTGTGTTGTGCATTGAATGACACTATTTAGCCTACAGCGCTGTCAATCTTCAAATATTGCAATAGGATATACAGTATATATATATGAATTTACAGAAACACATCATCATGAATGGAAACACGCAAGAGCGTGTATTACACGCTTACAATTCTTACAAGCTTACAGCAGTCGCCGGGCTGATGTTACGGCCGGCGTGAAGTTCACGACAAATAAACACGACAGGTTTGTGCATCTCTGTGAAGCTCATAATTATGATAACACAATATTGCAATATTTAATACTATTATTTTTGTATAATAATAATCAACCATCATTCGTTAGTAATGAAAACTCCCGCAGTCCCGATCAATCTCCTCTCCACTTTACACATTACATAACCAAGATCTCTTTTTTTTTGTGGAAATTTTCTTTTTATTGTCAATGGTCATTGGTTACAACAATCGTCATTACATTCAACATATCACAATCAACTCAGTTCCTATGACCAAAGTCTTTTTTTATTTTTAATATTAAGTAAAGTAAAGACAAGACAAAACGAAAACAAAAACAAACAAAGAAAAAAGAAAAACAATAGCGAGTGAACTTTGGGAGCTTTCATCTTACATATGATAGATTAGAATAGAAAATGATTCAAGAAAATAAACACAATTACATCACCCTCTCATGTTCTTTTAACAATTCAACAGAAATCTGACCTTACAGGTTTAACATATCCAGTCCATTTCGTCCAGATCCGATATAAGTTTTCTACCTGAATTCTAAGGGAGTATGACATCTTTTCCATTACATATATCTATCATGAATTATATCTATCCATTCATCCACTGTGGGTACGTCTGGCTTTAACCATTTTCTTGTGATAGCCTTTTTACTTGCTACCAGAAGTATCAATATCAATTTTCTGTCGTTATTGTCCCAATTTTCGAATGAGATGTTTCCCAGGTATAAGGTGTCACATTTGAAGGGGATGTTAATTTCAAAAATAGCTTCCAGATTATTGTGTATCTCCCGCCAAAATGGGACTAGATTTGGGCATTCCCAGAATACATGGTAGTGATTGGCTTCATTCAGTCCACAGGATCTCCAACACGCTACACCCGTCCCCTGGTGTCGTTTTTGTAGGGGGGTGATAAAAAACCTTGTAAGGTTTTTCCAACTAAATTCTCGCCACGTATTTGAGCATGTCGTTTCCCATTGTAGTTTACATAATCTGTCCCAATCCTCCCCAGAAATAGTAAAATTACCCTCTTTCTCCCATTTCTCTTTAATATATATTGTATTGACTGTTTTGAGATTGATCTGGCGGAAGCCATTGTATAGTCTAGATACCACCTTGTTGCATATCAATGATTTGCTTGCTGATGTAAATACTTCCATAATTCCTGTTACCCCTTCTTCTGATACTCCCCCTAAATTCTGATTGAAATGGTGTCGGACCTGGAGATACCTATAGAAATCATTTTGTTCCAAACCATGTTTTCTCTGTAGCGATTCAAAGCTATGGAATGCCCCCTTGTGGACAAAAGTTAAATAGTTCGAAAGGCCTTTTTCAACCCAGACTTTAAATCTAGCATCTGTTTTGTTTGGAGGGAAGTCTGTGTCATATGCACACCATCTTAGCATTTTAAGTGAGTCCCTTATACCACACAGTTTCACTGTCTCCTGCCAAATCTTCAAAGCCACGTTAATCCAGGGATTATTTTTATTTGTCATAATTCACTATCTGCAACTATCGCTGCTATTTGAACCCCTTCTGTCATTGCACTCTCAATTTCCTTCCATCTTGCAGAGTATGATGGAGTACACCAACACACTACAGGCCTTAATTGAGCTGCGCAATAGTATTCTCGTAAGCAAGGAAGGCCAAATCCCCCGTTTTCTTTTCTTAACTGTAGAGTTTTGTATCTGATTCTGGGTTTTTTCCCTTGCCATAAATATCTAGATATTAATTTGTCCCATTCTATAAATTGCTTAGCAGGTATCTCCACTGGAAGAGTCTGGAATAAATACAGTAACCTTGGTAGGATGTTCATCTTAACAGACTCCACCCTAGAGCTCAAACTCAAGAAGGGAATGAGACTCCACCGTAGTACATCTGATTTTAGTTTTACATTCAAAGGGCCATAATTAAGATCAGATAATTGAGACATCTTTTGGCAGGTTAACACCTAGGTATTTTATTGAATCTGCATCCCATTTCAGGTTATATTTCCCTCTAATATCGTTGGGTGGGTGATAGTTAAGTGTTAGTACCTGGGTCTTCTGAATATTTAGTTTGTAACCTGAAAGTGTCCCATATTCCTCTAATAAACCCATCAATTTTGGGATTGTCTGTGTGGGCTGTGTTAGATATACCAGGACGTCATCCGCAAAAAGACCAAGTTTATGCTCACCAGCTGCCATGTCTATTCCCTTAATTTCAACATTTTGTCTTATCCATTGGCTCAAAGGCTCAATAAAAAGGCTGAATAGGAGTGGGGAGGCGGGACATCCCTGCCTGGTTCCACGTTCCAGAGTGAAGGATCCCGATAGGGCACCATTAATTTTGATCCTTGCGGATGGGCTATCATATAATGCTTGGAAAGTTGCAATAATAGACTCATGAAAGGCGAATCTCAATAGTACCTTGTATAAAAAGGTCCAACTAACTGAATCGAAAGCTTTCTCAGCGTCCAAACTTACAAGAGCTGCCTCTATTCCGTGTTGTGTGATATGTCTGATAATGTGTAATGACCTTCTAATGTTGTCTTGTGTTTGCCTTTGTCTAATGAATCCTGTCTGATCTAAATGAATGAGTTTAGGTAGGATCCTATCTATTCTTCTGGATAGTATTGATGTAAACAGTCGATAATCGAGCTGGAGAACACTGATAGGGCGATAGCTATTACATTCTAGTTTGTCTTTCCCTTCCTTCGGTATGACTGAAATTATTGCTTCCCTCCACGAGGGTGGAATTTCCCTTTTCTGTAGTACCCAATTAAATGCCTTCAGTAATGTTGGAGCTAATTGTTCTCTAAATGATCTGTACCATTCAGCAGTGAAACCATCTGAACCCGGGGATTTGTTTGCCTTCAATCTCGAAATTGCTGATTGTAATTCCTCTATTGTTATTTCGGCTGCCAAGTCTTTATTTTGTTCATTAGTGACAGAGGGTAAATCAAGAGAGGCTAGGAATGACTCAATCTGTAGGTTGTTGTCCACTTGTGGTTGGGAATATAGTGTTTTATAGAACTTTTTGAAACTCTGTTGAATTTTGTCTAGCTTACATTCTATCGCTCCGGAAGGGGTTCCTTATTTTATAGATTGCATTATCTGCTTGTTGTTTTCTTAGTCTATATGATAAGAGTTTCAATGATTTCCCACCTACTTCATAGTATCTTTGTTACATGTCCTGGTTGCCTATTTCATTTATCTCGTTCCTTATGTCTTTCATTTCTTGTTTCACCCTGTTATCCAAATTGTTACTGTGTTGTCTTTGTAGATGTTTTAATTTAATTTCCAGGTCATGCAGTCTTTGTCCTCTACGTTTTTTTATAAGTGAAGTAGTGGCGATGATGTTACCCCTCATTACTGCTTTAAGTGCATCCCAGAGCATATTCGGAGCCACTTCCCCGTTATCGTTTAATTCAAGATATGTTCTAATTTCAGTCTTCATGGCCTCCCTTGTCTCTGGGTTATTCAGGATACTTGAATTCAGCCTCCATATTGTAGACCTTGGCTTTCTATTGAGACACACAGACATGTAAATAGGGCCCGGCTATGATCAGAGAGGGCAATCGGTCCTATGTCACATTGACTTATCCTATGTAGGTCTCTATTGTAAATAAAAAAATAATCTATCCTTGAGTATACGGCATGGGGGGAGGAGTAGTGGGTGTAGTCCCGGCTGGATGGATACAATTCTCTCCAAACATCTATGATTCCCATTTCCTTCATTAATGCTTTTATCTTCCTACTTATAGGTTTTGACTCTGGATTACCGCTAGATGCATCCAATCTTGGGTTTAAACAAACATTAAAGTCCCCCCCACAGATTAAAATTCCCTGAGATGTTGTGGCCATTAAATCAAATATCTGTCTATAAAACGTCCAGTCACTACTAGGGATGGGACGATTATCGTTTTTATCGTTAATCGTGATAAAAACACCCGCGATAACTTAATCGTGGAGAATTTTAATTATTTGAATAATCGTCATAATCGTATGTTATGAATAAACTGTGTTTAACAAATGTCTCGCGCTATTTTTCAGCCTAGTCTACATTATTTTTGCAGTCAAGTTAGCGACAGTTACTGTAATATAATTGCAATTCCTCACATGAGCCGCGCGCGAATATCCTCACAGAACTTGTCTCGCGCTATTGTTCAGCCTGCATGGGTAACGTTACTGTCAAGTCAGCCTTGTCAGTCAGTCACTAGGTAACGTATGCTAGCCTACTCACCATGGCTGGTGAAAAACTTTAGACAGTGATATATGGAGATCTTTCTTGGTCAAGTGGCCGGAAATGATATATTGATGACTCAGAGAGAAGGTTGAATCGTAATCATTGTATTAGGCAGATCTGGGTTACATTCCCATGTACAGATGTTTCCAAGGCAGCATGCTCTGTTAAGTCCAAGCTTCAAGCATGGCTACGACATAGGAGATGTCGAGCTTGGCTGCGGCTGGTGCCGAGCCTGGCTGTGGCATAAAGAGATGCCAAGCAAAGTACTGATGTTTGTTACAGCTTATATACCGTTCTCAGAGAGGAAATTGCTTTTACCTCGTAACTTACAATACTGACATCCCACCCTGCCTGAAAACCTCAACTATCATCCCAGTCCCGAAGAAAAGCACGGTGAGCTGCCTAAACGACTACCGCCCGGTGGCACTCACACCAATCATCATGAAGTGCTTCGAGAAACTAGTCCGGGCCCACATAGTCACACGCCTCCCGCCCAACCTGGATCCATACCAGTTCGCCTACAGAGCCCACAGGTCCACAGAGGACGGCATCGCGACGACTCTCCACTCCACTCTATCCCACCTGGAGAGGGGAAACAGCTATGCGAGACTGCTCTTTGTGGACTTCAGCTCTGCCTTCAACACCATCCTTCCAGACAGGCTAGTGACCAAACTACTAGACCTGGGACTATCACACTCTATATGTGCATGGATCAAGGACTTCCTGTCCGACCGCCCCCAGAGGGTACGGGTGGGCTCCCACACCTCCACAGCCCTCAGACTCAGCACTGGGTCCCCCCAGGGCTGCGTGCTAAGCCCCATCCTCTACAACCTCTACACCTACGACTTCACCCCCGTCCACCCCAGCAACTCCATCGTAAAGTTTGCAGACGACACCACCGTGGTGGGCTGCATCTCGGGGGGGGACGAGGCGGCGTACAGGGATGAGGTAGAGCAACTGAGCAAGCTGTGCAAGGTTAACAACCTGCTGCTGAACAAGTCAAAGACCCAGGAAATCATCGTGGACTTCAGGAGGAAAAAGTCCGAGATCCAGCCCCTGCTCATCGACGGAGAGAGCGTGGAGAGAGTCTCAGCCCTCCGATTCCTGGGGGTGCACATACAGGATGACCTGTCCTGGAAGAACAACACAACAGCCACCATCAAGAAGGCACAACAGCGGCTCTACTTCCTGAGAGTCCTCAGGAAGGAACACATCAAACAGGAGATAATGGTGGCCTACTACCGCGGCGCAGTGGAGAGCATCCTCACCTACGGCATCTGCAACTGGTTCTCCAGCTGCACAACCGCGGAGAGAAATGCGCTACAGAGAGTCGTGAGAACAGCCCAGAAGATCACCGGCGCCCCCCTCCCCTCTCTGGAAGAGCTGTACAACACACGCTGTCTCAGGAAGGCCTCCAAGATCTCCAGAGACCCAACCCACCCTGGGTACGAACACTTTACCCGGCTGCCCTCGAAAAGGCGGTACAGGACCATGGCCGCAAGGACAAACAGACTGAAGCACAGCTTCTACCCCAGGGCCATCCAGGCCCTGAACACAGCAAAGACCTAGGTTCTGGGCCCTGGACAGTCTGGACGGATTGATGGCAGCTGTTGGACTGAAAAAATCAGGTGTAGTGCTGAGGCACAAATATGTACATTTCTAGCCTGCAAACTGCGACACTTCAAATGAATGTGCAATAACACTATGTGCAATATGACAACCCTAGTCGTCTATCTGTACAGTATAGTATAGTGGATAGTGTACATAGCCTTTATTTATGTAAACCAGCTCCTTCCCTTCTTGTGTTTTTTTTTCTTTTTTTTTTCTTTCCTAGCACCAGGGGAGCCACCCCTCCTAAATGTCGTTGTTTGGTACCTGTACTATAGCAATGACAATAAAGACCATTCATTCATCATTCATTCATTCATATGACGTCGATTTTGAGTATTTAGTACGTTCACACTGTACAGTATGCGAGATTTGAGTATGCGAGAAATGTAGTAGGCGAGCAATACTTCCGGGAAAATTGAAGTTTGTTACGATGGACACTAGCTCGGGTCCTATTCCCCAAAATGCATTTCGCGTCCAGGGTTGCCAGATGGGGCGGGTTACCGCCGAATGGGCTACTTGATTTTGAGGTTATAGAAAGTTTAGGCTGTAAATTGTCAATCCCATCTGGCAACCCTGTGCGTTTTCAGCCTCGTCAAACTGTGTCATACAAACCTGTCATACAGCTAATACAGCTAATAAACATAGTTTTTTGCACATATTTGAGTGTGCAGATGCTGCTTTTTTGCACTCTATTTGATACTCTTCAGCTGCAGCACCCCAGCTAAGTCTGATCACGGATGAGCGGTGGTATTTTCACTATACTGGGAATTAACATGGTGAAATGCATTCTTAAACAAGGCTACGTGTCATGATTACAAATATGCCACTTGAAATGCATGAAAATGCATGAAATCCAAGTTTATTTGTGTCTTACACACATGTTCACCTAGTATTTGACTGCTTGTAACCCAATCACGAATGATCCCAGTATTGTAGCTTCAGACGGACAAGTTGGTTGTAGTGCTTGCCCACGATATGTTATTGCTCATATATATTTATTTTAATCATGTTGTTTTACCAACTGTTAAGACAACAATATAGTAAGCTAGTTACTTGAGCTAGCTAAAGAGATTGGCCCGCCAAATTATTTTACAACGTGTTGTAATTATGTTACGATGTTTCTGTCGAGTGAGTGAAGGTAAGCAACGTAGAAAAAAATAAAATAAAATCGTAAAGTCGCTCTGAGAGCGCCGGAGCGCACACTGGGTGCAACGTCATAAAGGGACCAGGTAATTTGATTGGACAAGAGGCATTCCATGAGTGCTGATCATATTTCCAGGGCGAATTTACGAACGCAGCTAGCGAACAGAAGACGCAAAAAATCGTCAGATCAGATATATAAACTGGTTATTTTGGTAAACTGGACACATTTTGGGAATATATGTGGTTATACTTTCTCGCCTGAAAACATATTAAAACTTCATAAAATGACATGTTAACACTTGTAAAGCCAAAATTACATATTTTAGCTAATGGAGGTTTAAAATGGCGGTTTAAATTCCTGATGTCTCCCCGATTTCCAACTCCAGTAGCCTTCACTGGTAGTTGGTTGAGAGACACTGTTGCATCTCATCTCAAATGCATAGTTATTTCTCTGTCTTCAACAGTAGCCCAATGCAGGACGTAAACAACAAACAAACAACAGTATGTAAATAAGCAATATAAAGATTTCTACTCTATTTCCTCTCCAGTCGATACCACTAGAGTTGTAAATACCACAGAAAACACTCTTGGTGGTGAGCATTCCGGAATTCTTTGGCAGTTAGTGAGTCAAGCCCAGTCCTAGACTACATCACACATGGAATAGCGATTCTCCAGTTATTTTTGGGCCTTAGACTATCCCTGTGCATGCCATGTCAAAGTCAGGGCAACTGACTCAATGCACTGTATACTGCATGTCATAGGGGAGGCGCCAAACCTTGTGGCGGCAATAGTGAAGGCAATATATAGTCAACATAATTGACGCATGTTTCTTCAATGTGAGTAAGTAGGCTATGCCGCCATTACGAATATAACTGCATTGATCTGCTTTTGTCAAACTTTGTGATTTACTTTGTGACAAACTGTTCTGTTTTCAAGCCCTCCAATACAGAGAACCCATCTATTCCCAACTGCGGAACTATATTTACACTGGTAAATATAGTGAACAAAACGGATCAATCTTTGTTTAAAAATATATGGTAGTGGCCAAGTGCCGCAGTCTACAGTGCACATATGCCTTGGGTTCGAATGACCATGCCCTGCTGACATGCCCCCTCACTTTTCTGTCTGTCACTATATCTGTCCAATAAAATGAAAAACACTTGGGACTTTTTTGGAAGTCACTCATGCAAGATATTTTGTTCAAAATGTGTTTCCACCCTTTAGTAGCTGCTTTCTGCCAAGGACTTGGCCAGACTTTCCAAACAAAGAAAGCCGTGTCAACAAGGTTAGATGCACCCTACTTGCAGTCATGCTAGTCTGGTTGTCATGTCAATACCTACACCTGGCTTGTGCTACAGTACATGTCAACCCCCAAAACCTAGTAGCTACACAGTCTTAAGTAAGCCCTGCTTCATAAAAAAAGAAAACTTGGACAGATGCAACCAAACATTTGTATGCTTTGAATGGATGAACAAACCAATTAAGTGCAAATTCTCTTGGATTTATTATAGGTTTAGACAAGGGATTGCTGAGAACAAGTATAAACACTGAAGACTGGGACAGGGTTTAATATTCTTCCTCATCATCTTCACAGACATCACCAGAGTCCAGCCCCACCTCCTCATAGTCCTTCTCCAGGGCGGCCATGTCTTCTCTGGCCTCAGAGAACTCCCCTTCCTCCATGCCCTCACCCACATACCAGTGTACGAAGGCCCTCTTGGCATACATCAGGTCAAACTTATGGTCTAGTCTTGCCCAAGCCTCCGCGATGGCGGTGGTATTGCTCAACATGCACACAGCCCTCTGCACCTTGGCCAGGTCTCCCCCTGGCACCACTGTGGGCGGCTGGTAGTTGATGCCCACCTTGAACCCAGTGGGGCACCAGTCCACAAACTGGATAGAGCGGCGATTCTTGATGGCAGCAATGGAGGCATTGACATCCTTGGGCACGACGTCACCGCGGTAGAGCAGGCAGCATGCCATGTACTTGCCCCGCATAGGGTTGCACTTCACCATCTGGTTGTCTGGCTCAACGCAGGCATTGGTGATCTCAGGGACAGATAGCTGCTCATGATAGGCCTTTTCTGACGAGATGATGGGAGCATAAGTTACTAAGTGGAAGTGGATACGGGGATAAGGCACCAGATTAGTCTGGAATTCAGTCAAGTCTACATTCAGCGCTCCATCAAAACGCAGGGAGGCGGTGATTGAGGAGACAATCTGGGCGCTGAGGCGGTTGAGGTTTCCATGAGACGGCCGGTCCACACCAAGTTTACGCTTGCAAATGTCAAAGATGGCCTCATTGTCCATCATGAAGGCACAGTCAGAGTGCTCCAGGGTGGTGTGGGTGGTCAGGATGGAGTTGTAGGGCTCCACCACTGCTGTGGACACCTGGGGAGCTGGATAGATTGAGAATTCCAGCTTGGACTTCTTCCCATAGTCCAGACAGGCGTTCCATCAACAGAGAAGCGAATCCAGAACCCGTCCCACCACCAAAGCTGCGGAAGATGAGGAACCCTTGGAGTCCGGTGCACTGGTCAGCCTGAAAACAAGAGTCACACCCAACTCAACATCGAGACTCACTTCCTTGCAGAGATACCAAAGAAATGGCTAAAGAAGATGGATTAGCAATAATGATACATGTACCACATCACTTTTGTAGAGCCTTACCATTTTACGCATTCTGTCCAACACAGTCCACAATTTCCTTCCCGATGGTGTAATGGCCACAGGCGTAGTTGTTGGCAGCATCCTCCTTGCCATTGATGAGCTGTTCAGGGTGATATAGCTGACGGTAGGGTCCATTCCGGATCTCATCTAGAAAAGCAGTCACAATGAAATGTATGCAGAAAATAAATCAAGGCAACTAGTCATTGCAGTACCACACAAGAGAAGTGAGGCATCACATGCTACAAACACAGACGACATGTAATGCAGTGTCATTTCAGTTCTATGAACCATCTACCAGTGTAGGGCAAGCTTGCACATCCTTACCAACAACTGTAGGCTCCAGATCAACGAAAACAGACCTGGGAACATACTTCCCACTTCCACTCACTGAAGAAGGTTCCAAATGAGGAGTCAGCCAATGCAACAGCACCAGAGCCTGCATGGACTGTCCCATCTGGCTGGATACCATGTTCCAGACAATACAACTCCCAGCATGCATTGCCCATCTGGACACCTGCTTGGCCGATGTGTACAGAGATGCACTCCCTCTGTTAAGAAAAACACTTAATCTTAGACTAACACGTCAAATCGTTGTCATTCTGTACCAGCTAGCATTTATCCAAATTGTGTACCAACATGATTACTGTGATAGGAATGGTGGGGCTCACCATGTCAAACTGCAAGCAGAACTTCAGAAGTGCTAGAAATGCACCTTATATTTCAAACAAAGATTAATCAATTCAAGGAGGTATACTTACCATCGTTCAGCAATTGGGAATGGACATTCGTCTTTTAAATTTAGGCTTGATAAACAACACCCTGAAACAAATGTCACACAAATCACATGGGGTAATTCAGTTGTGTTAGTGACAGCAGCATGGCCTACTTGCTTTTATTACTCTAGTCTACAGCACAACACAGACATTCTATCTTACTCACCTTGAACACAATGCCTTCTGAGTAAATTATGCTGATTATATAGGGCACTCACCTGCCCTCAATGCTGCAGTGGGTGTGGCATTCATAACCTCAACAATCAAGTGCAGTGGGTGTGGCGTTCAATTGAACTTCATTTAAAGGAATAGTGACCCCAGATCAGTGCTGCAAATTGGACATCACTTTGTATATGGTTACAATTGATTCTCGCTGTGACTCTTTCTAATCTCCATTGAAGATGCTTTTTAGTCTAGGATTAAGTTTTCAGCCTTGTCTGTGAAACCGGCCCTATATCTGATAGGTGAGTGCAAAGCAGATACAGACCTATATTTGCATTCAAATGGGAAAGAGATTGGGAATAAATCAAGTCAGAGAAAGGCTTAAAGAAAATTGGCAAACCTCTTTCTTTGATAATTTATGTAGATACCTACTCATTTATTCCGTTAGTACAGAGTGGAATGTTCCAGGAATGTTTTACAATGTTTAAATTAGGTTGTAACAAAAACAGTGTAACAGGTTTGGCAAATAACAAGTTGATAAAATAACAACACACGTATTATTGCTTTAAGGAGCAAAAGCTATTCCTTTTCCCCCAGTGTTTGGGGAAGATGCTTTACAAGAAGACGACATCACATTTGTTGGGTGTTCAGTGATTTGTACATTATTCAAATTCTCAACAACATCCTTAAAAGTGGAACTTCTGCTCTGGGGTAGGCAGGCTAGTTGTGGCCCCTGGACTGGCCGCTGGCCACAGTGTTCATGATGATGTCAATAGCTAGTTGATTGACATGCAGAGTAGACCATTAAGCCCAATTTCTACTTCTGCGTAAAATCTATGGCGTAGGCCCGGAGCCACCTCTCCAAAAATGTAACTACGCGGCTAATACTTGGTCCGCTTGGTAGCACATGATTCCGACATGATTCCGACTCTCTCGTAGGCCTAAATGCGGAAGCCATGACAGAAATGTCATTAACTTTTTCTGTAATTACTTATTAATAAGAGCCTCACTCCTCTGCGGCGGCCAGCAAGCTTAGTTTGGTTGTCAAGGGAACGTTTTTACTCACCTCTCCTGAAAAACAGTCGCCTCTGGGGAGTTTAATTTCCATCCCTGACATATTCATACAAATATTAAATAAAATTATGAAATACAGCAGTAAAAGCATCTGCATAGAAATGCAGACCCCCACAACAATGTTTGACACTTTTATTTACAAATTGCAAATTATCCTGTATGTAACATTTTAAAACATATCCACCATTTTCAAGAGATGAATACTGTATGTACACTTTAATTTCATTGATTACCACTGGCAGTCAGCAATTACGTAAGAATAGATTTATAATGCAAATACTGTTGTCGTATTCTGTCAAGGCAATTTCCAGCATCAAAATAGCTTTAAAATACACATGGATGTTTTTGTTCCACATAAAATATGAATTCATTCATCACTTTCATAGTTCTCTCATAATAACCAAAGATTCTATAAAAAAAACATTTGTGTATTCTTGTAGATGACAAGACATAAAATCAACTGCCAAAGAGGGAGTCCTCAAGCGAACATAAAAACATATACATAGACTCCTTTAAGGATTTACATTCATGGAACAGAATGTCTTAAAGGCAATAATATTTGAGCTGGAGGTGTGGATTTGCAAATCTGGAGTGATCCACTTTTGCACTACTAATAAACTCCTGCAGCATTGCTTAATCATTACATTGATTGAAGGCAGCATGGTAGACATGCGATCATAACTCATATGTTTTGTTAGATGGCGTTAACAATAATGTGATCGACCACTGATAGTTTGCATGTTTTCCATCTAATGGTTGCATGTAAATCTTTTTCTAACTGCACATTTTGTTGTGTGAATGGTCAATGTATTCCAAATAAACTGAATATCATTTACACATTAACCATCTTCAGCTGTAGTTTCTGTGTCCAACCTCTTAACTCTTAACATTACAAGTCAGCTCACCAAAAAGGACTTAAGGAAATATAATGTTTATTGGTGACTCTGAAAGTCAGCTGTTCTCCATGTTTGGGGATGCCATAGTAAACAGCTCAACCCTAAGAGACGACAAAGTAAGGACATACATCAATACATCAGTACATCAATGAACTCATCTAGGGCTAATACAGTGCGTTGGAAACTTGTTGTTGCAACTTGTTGTTTGGCATAATAAGATTGATGAAAATACCTCAAAATGAAACTACAAAACGTATGAACTTACCTGGTTTATGTCCTTCGCTTTTTGATCACTGTGATCATTTAGATTTCTGAGCTTCCATCTGACGGGTCTGTGATACTTTCAGACAAAACATTACAATAGATGAGTGATTAGACTTTGAAATGACACAAAAGTCTCTACAGGAAGCAATTTGTTTTTTTGTTTTTTATTAAAAAACAAATCTGTACTTAGTTATGCATGTCTGTTCATATTGTTTAGTAATCTCTAAGCCAGTGTCAGGTCCCCCTGTGGTATAAACATGACAGTGATGTTAGATCAAGTCAGAGTCATAATGATGACACTTTCATTCCAGTTCAAGGCCCAGGGGGCAACACTCACCTGGGGAATGTGGCTGGTAGTTGTAGAGACATGACTGCCCCTGCTCCCTCTGGCCTGGCCAGTGGGTTGACTGCAGGAGGGTGGTCTTCAGGAGGGTGGTCTTCAGGAGAGTGGTCTTCAGGAGGGTGGTCTTCAGCGTCTCAAGGACAGCCGAGGCAAAGCCGTGGCATTGCTGTGGTGCTGGGACCATCAGGGCATACTTAAGAGGGGGAAGAGGTAAGGACATGCATCAGAGAACAGATTCAAAGAACTAAGAGTGAGCTGTGAATGGCAGCTTGCTGTGTGGCGGATTGATTTATAAGTGCAATATATATACCATCTTAAAATAATGGCTTAATAGGCAATAGGCAAGTTCAAAAGTGCCTAAATAATGGCTTATGTCATATTTTCAAGACTACACTGATAGTAAAAAAAAAAACTCACCTCGTTCTCTGTGGAGTGATCAGAGAGTCCAATCATTTTTGGCCGATGGTTGTTGGCCCTTCTGACTCTCTCCTTCAGAGGAGACCGGTGGGTTGGCAGAAGTGGCCTTGTGACCTCTGGGACAACAGCAGGAGGAGGTGGTTCATCTCTAGGCCCACTGGCCACCTGCCTGGCCTGGTCCCCTGGGGCCTGCAGTGTCTCAAGGACAGCTGAGGCAAAGCCGTGGCATTGCTGTGGTGCTGGGACCATCAGGGCATACTTAAGAGAGGCAAGAGGTAAGGACATGCATCAGAGAACTGATTGAGAGAATCATGGCATCCTTAAGAGAGAGAGAGAGAGATAGAGCAGAGGTATCTACATCAATGCCCTGGACATACATCAGAGAACTGATCAGACAGACTTCAGAGTGAGCTGTGAATGGCAGCCCTCTGTGTGGCGTATTCATTTATGAGTACAATATACTGGATGTTGAAGTTGGATTTAGGGCAACAGAACACTGGCACATGTCTGTCAAGACTGAAAAAAAAAACTCACCTCGTTCTCTGTGGAGTGATCAGAGAGTCCAATCATTTTTGGCCGATGGTTGTTGCCCCAGCGTCTCAAAGACAGCTGAGGCAAGCCGTGGCATTGCTGTGGTGCTGGGACCATCAGGGCATACTTAAGAGAGGGGAAAGGTAAGGACATGCATCAGAGAACTGATTGAGAGAATCATGGCATCCAACCACTTTATCCACGGCCCCACCGAGGGGGCTGTACTCGGGTCTATGTTTAATATAACAGATATAAAGAGCTTACCTTTATTAATAATGTTCATCGATATCGCAAACGATTCATTAGATTCCATTCTAAACGTCCATATCGTTTTTTTCATCGGCCGGTAAATACAGTGCGAGTCACAAGCTCTTGTTTACAGCCACGTCACATAGGAAAACCAAGCAAGCTTGGTTTCAACCCCCGAATTTCCATATCATTGGTCCTCGAAAGTATTTTTTTCCGGCTCTGCTCGATTCTATTGGCTCTGATGCTTCAAATGAGTGGTCAATCATGACATTTTGACCAATGGGTTCGGGAGAAAATTCACTGCGTAAATGTCGCGTCACGAAGCTGGTGTTAAAAACGAGGCCGTTGCGCAATAGGAGCGCGCAGAAAACCGCGCAGGAGACCCCTGCTGGATGGAAACAGAGTCTAAACAGTTGGAATTGGATGCAATTTATACCTATAGTGATATGTCAATGAAATATAATCAATTTTACAGTCTTGATACATGAGAAAGTCTGATACACTGATGGTGCCAAAATGTCTCCAAATGGCACAATTTGGTTGTCCGCCTAAACATACCTGTACTAAAACAGGTACAAAGTTGCATTGGCTCACATTACTAGCATCTAATTTGGAACAAGTACTCATCAGACCCTGGAGTACTGATTCCTAGATGATTTGGGCTATAAGGTCAGGTTTCCAAGCTGATATTCACTCTAAAAGCTGTTGTTTTTTTAGGCGGAGAGTGAATTTGAGATTTTTCACAATGTTCTAGCTCTATTTACTCTGACACAGTAACATGTATCATTTTTGATTCTGACACTTCTACAGTCACCCCACAGGTGTAAGCTTTCATTTGATACCAAGATCGTTATGAAGGCCCTTGTGATTGTGGAGATATTCTATATTCACTGTGGGCATGTGATTTTGAGCAGAAAACCGGAAAAATAGCATCGATAAGAGAGAGAGAGATAGAGCAGAAGTATCTACATCAATGCCCTGGACATACATCAGAAAAGTGATCAGAGTGAGCTGTGAATGGCAGCCCTCTGTGTGGCGTATTCATTTATGAGTACAATATACTGTATGTTGAAGTTGGATTTAGGGCAACCAAACACTGGCACATGTCTGACAAGACTGAAAAAAAACACTCACCTCGTTCTCTGTGGAGTGATCAGAGAGTCCAATAATTTTTGACCGATGGTTGTTGGCCCTTCTGACTCTCTCCTTCAGAGGAGACCGGTGGGTTGGCAGAAGTGGCCAGATGACCTCTGGGACAACAGCAGGAGGAGGTGGTTCATCTCTAGGCCCGCTGGCCACCTGCCTGGCCTGGTCCCCTGGGGCCTGCAGCGTCTCAAAGACAGCTGAGGCAAAGCCGTGGCATTGCTGTGGTGCTGGGACCATCAGGGCATACTTAAGAGGGGGAAAAGGTAAGGACATGCATCAGAGAACTGACGCAAATAACTAATAGAGTGAGCTGTGAATGGCAGCTTGCTGTGACGGATTGAAGTGCCTAAATAATGGCTTAAGTCATATTTTCAAGTTTTGCAAAAAACTCAATAGGCTGAACCAAATATAGAATATATGATATTTTGGTAAAAGCATCATTTTCCTCAAAAGTTACTTTTTAAGCCATTATTTTAAGAAGGTGACGATATGTTGAAGTTGGATTTGGGGCAACCAAACACTGGCACATGTCTGACAAGACTGATAGTGAAAAGAAAACCACTCACCTCGTTCTCTGTGGAGTGATCAGAGAGTCCAATCATTTTTGGCCGATGGTTGTTGGCCCTTCTGACTCTCTCCTTCAGAGGAGACCGGTGGGTTGGCAGAAGTGGCCTTGTGACCTCTGGGACAACAGCAGGAGGAGGTGGTTAATCTCTAGGCCTCACCCTGGGATCCATTTCTCTAGTGAGAACTGACGCTCCCACCTCATCCTCATCATCAGTAGAACAGAGGAGGTGGTGCATCTCTAGGCCCGCTGGCCGCCTGCCTGGCCTGGTCCCCTGGGGCCTGCAGCCTCTCAAAGACAGCTGAGGCAAGCCGTGGCATTGCTGTGGTGCTGGGACCATCAGGGCATACTTAAGAGAGGGGAAAGGTAAGGACATGCATCAGAGAACTGATTGAGAGAATCATGGCATCCTTAAGAGAGAAAGAGAGAGATTCAAAGAACCAAGAGTGAGCTGTGAATGGCAGCTTGCTGTGTGGCGGATTGATTTATAAGTACAATATATCGCCACCTTCTTAAAATAATGGCTTAATAGGCAATAGGCAAGTTCATAAGTGCCTAAATAATGACTTACCCGGTTCCGATGTGAGTGCGCATGACGAGCAGCGAGTGAGACGTGTGGGTCCGACTCTCTCGGGGGAAATAATTGATTTTACCCCAAAATCAACTTGATATGATTTAACAAACTTTTCTTTATGCATTTAAGTTGATTATAACTCTGTCCGTCATTTGGGAAACTTAGGCAAACTTTCGCGAGTTGCCTATTGAACAAACAAACAAACAATTAACCACGCCTGTATGCCACCAAAGACACGCTCTATGCCGGAGATGGAGAAACTACAAGCAACGCTGGATACACTCGTGGCATCGAACACTAATCTCACCAGAAAAATGGATAAACTGGACACACTTTCGAACAAAATAGACAATCTGAGCATATCAGTGGCGTCCATCGGTAACCGGCTGGATAAAACCGAAGCCGACATACTCATACAAAGCAACAAGCTGGATGTGCAAGGTTCCAAAATTGAATCCCTGAAAAAGAAATTAGCGGATGCTATCAATGAGATTGACTTTCTCGAGAACCGATCCAGGAGGAATAATCTTCGCTTGTTACACCTACCTGAGAAGAGCGAGGCTGGCTACACCATGGCGGCTTACCTGGCGAAGACCCTCTCGGATCTTCTAACCATTCCATTACAGGAGGAGGACATAGAAATCGCCCATAGAATCGGTGCCCTGGGTGAGGAACATACCAGGCCCCGCACGGTGATTTTTAAACTGCACCATCTCCAGAAGAAGTTCTGCATCCTGGAAGCTGCTGGAAAATGCAAGGAGCTGAGGCCCAGGGGTCTTCCAGGCGTGAAGCTGAACATCACTGTTGACATGTCGGTCCGCCGGAGGAAGCAGCGAGACCAATACTGGCCGATTCGGCAGCAGCTCCATGACAAGGGGATCAGGACCAGAGTCCGGGACCCAGCGACCCTCTGCGTCTGGACTGACAATGAAGCCCTGAAGTTCGAGAGCCTAGAAGAAGCTACTACGGATTTAAAACGTAGATACCCTGACATAGATTTTGCTAAAAAGGCTTAATTTTAGTAGGCTAAAAACCTGCTCAGGGGGTAATAGGCATGCCCCATCTTCCATTCTAAGCCTAAACGTGTTATATTATAGCCTATATATATATTCTTGTTTTTCATCTCCGAGACCAATGCATTTTGAGGCTGGGTAAGTTAGTTTATATTATTTCATTGTTGTTGAAATGGTCACTTATCTATATTATTTCATCATGATGTTAGTTGATCAGCGCTTGAAAGTAGGCTATAGGCTTTAAATTGCTGTTTTTTGTGGCTGCTGTTGACGGTTGTTTTGTTGCTAATTTTGTTTTCCCAGTATCTTTCATTACGGCCCTGCCTAAGGTTGTGTATTCTCTACTCTGTGTAGATCAACGGGCCGTATTGGTTTACCTAAAGTAAAGGACTTATTTTTCTTATGATCAATTTATTCCGCCCCCTTGGAGTTCTCTTTTCTCTAGGGACTCGCCTTCTAGTAATGGGTGGGAGGGTTAGGATTGCATGGGTTATCCATGTAGGATGTTGTTGTTCTTTTTGTGTTGTCTTGTGGTGTGTGTGTGTGTATTTGTTGTTTCTACTCGCTGCTCTGGTGTGTGTGTGTGTGTGTGGGTGTATGTGTGGGTGTGTGTGTGTGTGTGTGTGTGTGTGCGCGTGGGGAGGCTGCGTGTGTGCGTGTGCGTGCGTGTCTGGCTGCATGTGGGTATGTGTGGGTATGTGTGTGTGTGCGGGAGGGGGGGGGGGGGGGGGGGGTACAGGTCTTGCTCTGCCAGTTTTTTTTTTCTTCAGCTCATATTGTGCCTTCTCGTTTCTATTCCTCTTCCTCTTTCCCTCTTTCTCCTTTCATTACTGTCCTTCCCCCTCCTACTGTTTTCCTAGTCCCGATAATATGCTTACTTTATGAAATACTCGCAATGTTAATTTAAAATGAAGCCCTTAAACAGAGATATGAAAAAGTTGAAAATAATATCATTAAATGTTAATGGCTTGAATAACATAATTAAGAGGAAAAAGATTATCCTCCAGCTGAGGAGAGCTGGAGGAGATGTCCTCTTTTTACAAGAAACCCATTTTAAAAAAAAAGAACATGACAAATTGAGTAGGGGACAAATTTACTCCAGTTCATATGGAACACAGAAGAGGGGTGTTGCTATAATTATACAACCACACATACCATTTATAGAAGAACAACATATATACGATAAAGAGGGCAGGTTTGTTTTAGTAATTGGTAAAATAGAGTCAATTACTGTCTCATTTTTAAATGTATACTATCCACCGGAATTAGGCCCAGAATTCATGTCAGAAATAATCGAAATGTTAATGACAAAATGTAAAGGAATCACCCTAATGGGAGGAGATATGAATCTTACAATAAATTCTAGGCTAGATTCCTCAAATAATAAACCACACAGAGCTGATAAAACATCATCAATTTTAAGAAGTGCAATGTCAGAATTTGGATTAGTAGACATATGGAGGATGCTAAATCCAACTAAAAAAACATATACATATTATTCTGGACGATTTCCAACTTCCAATAGACTGGATTATTTCTTCATGTTTAAAAAAGACGTAGAGAGGATGGAAACATGTACAATAGGCACAAGGGATTTATCAGATCATGCTATGCTATCTATAACTATACATTTGGATATAAAGCAAGGAGAAAAAATATGGAGATTAAACAACTCACTTCTCCAAGATAAGATCTTTGTTGAAAAAATCAATAAAGCCATAAAAGAATACGTAGAGATAAATGACAATGGAGATACTAATCCAACTATTATATGGGAGGGCCTTAAAGCGGTACTACGAGGACAGATAATATCATATTGCGCATGGAAGAAAAGACAAACACAACAAAAACAGAAAATACTTGAACAACAAATACAACACTTGGAAGACAAATTAAAAAATACAAATGAAATAATAGTAAAAAATGAATTAAAAAAGAAGTATAAGGAGTTGGATAAAATTCGTACAGAGGAAGTGGAGAAATTAATGACATACACCAAACAGAAATATTACGATGGAGGACCTAAGTCTTTAAAACTCCTAGCATATCGACTTAAGACACAGACTAAAAAAGCACACATTTCGAAATTGAAGACTGTAGAAGGCTCTGGAACAATAACGGAAAAGGATAAAATAGCTGAAGAATTCGTAAAATATTATGAGAACCTTTATAAAAACACAGGAAACATTGACCTGGGACTAATGAAAGATTTCTTACATAAGTTAAACTTAAAGCAAGTAACAAGATAAAAAAATGAACAGCTCATTAAGGACATCATAGTAAATGAAATACAACATCAAATAAATAATCTTAAAATGGGGAAAACACCAGGTGATGATGGATATACTAATGAATTTTATAAAACTTTTCAAAAACAATTGATACCACTACTTTTACAAGCATATAAGTTTGTATTACAAACGGGAAATTGGGCAACTACTTGGAACTCATCTATAATAACGGTTATACATAAAGAAGGTAAGGACGCTACTGAATGTTCGTCTTACAGGCCAATATCACTACTGAATACGGACCATAAAATAGTAACAGCCATTATTGCCAATAGGTTAAAGGACATCATGCCAGATATAATAGACAGCGACCAATGTGGTTTTATACCAGGTAGGCTGTTGTCAGATAATATAAGGAGGACGTTAAATATAATGGACTACGCACAAAACAATGGTGCAAACCTTCTACTCTTAACACTGGATGCAGAAAAAGCATTTGACAGAGTGCTATGGCCATTCATGTTTGAAATTGTAAGAAGCTTTGGATTTCATGAGAATTTTAATAAATGGCTTCAAGGAATGTATAAAAATCCAGTGTCAAGAGTAAAAGTAAATGGCACAATATCCAGAAGATTTCCAATCTATAAAGGTACAAGACAAGGAGACCCACTCTCAGCAGTTATATTTGCTATATGCATGGAAGGACTAGCAGAAAGTATAAGGAAAAATAATACCATCAAAGGCATAACGATAAAAGAGGAACAGCACAAACTGGCATTATATGCAGATGACGTGGTTGTTTATTTAACATCACCAGCCCAATCCTTACCAAGCCTAATGGAAGCAATTACAGAATATAGTAAACACTCTGGTTATAAACTAAATGAAAGTAAGTGTGAAGTATTAACAATTGGAGAACAGATAGATTCGGAAATTAAGGAAAAATACAAGTTGAAATGGGATGCAAAGAAAATCAAATATTTAGGAATCTACCTCACTGGAGATATAACAACATTATACACCGACAATTATCAAGCCCTTGAAAATAAAATACGAGAAGATCTTAATAGATGGAAGATAACACCTGAATCCTTAATGAGTAGAGTAGAAAGCGTCAAAATGATGATCCTCCCACAGTTTCTGTTTTTATTTCAAACATTACCAGTTCCCATTCCACAGCGTAGCTTCAAAAAATGGAATACAATGCTCTCAAATTTCATTTGGAACTACAAAAGTAAACGGAAATAACTTAGTATACTAACTCAAACCAGAGAAAAAGGAGGGTTTAATTTCCCTGATCTAAAGTCCTATTTCCATGCAACTCAAATAGATACAATAATGAAATGGATGAATAACTCGGTTCAAACCAAATGGAAAGACATAGAAAAACAAGCAATATCAATATCAATAGGAACACTACCTTTTCTCAGTCTAAAGGATATTCAAAAACATAGTGGAAATAACAGATGCATAGAAAATACCCTCAAAAATTGGAAAACTATTCGTAAAATGTATAAATGTGATGACAAATGTATTTATTTGAGAGAGATAGCCAGTGACCCAGACTTTTTACCTAATAAAACAGACAAAATATTAGAAGAATGGGCTAGGAAGGGACTACAGGTGTACTCACAGATGGTTACAAATGACATGATAGACTCATTTGAAACCTTAGTTAATCAATTTAATATAAGTAATAGCCATTTTTTAAAGTACTTACAAATTAGAAGCTACCTTATAACACAGCAGAGGAGACAGGAACAAAGATCACATATACTAATGGAATATCTGATCAAAAATAGAAACAGTGAAAAGACAAAAATCTCAAAAATTTACAAAATCATGCAAGAAATCAAGATACAAGAAGATAACACTAAAGAAAAATGGGAAAACGAATTAGCAATAACAATTACGGATGACGATTGGAAAGAAGCATGCAAAAGAATATTTAAGACAACACAATCAAAATTCTGGAAAGAATTTGCTTGGAAAATAAATATGAAGATCTTCCTAACACCGAAAATGTTGTCAAAATATAGGCCAACAGGCAATGCAGAATGCTGGAGGAAATGTACGGAACGAGAAGCCAATCACACACACATTTTCTATACATGCCCTAAATTGAAAAGGTTTTGGGAGGCAGTTCAAGTAAAAATAAAAAATACATTTACCTTACAAAATCCTATACATCCAGTCAATATTATACTCGGTCTTATTCCATTAGATATATACAGAGAGGGAGATAAATATTTGTACACCATACTACGTATCGCGGCTTTAAAGCAAATCACACGTAAATGGTTGGACTTAAACCCACCATCCGTTAATAATTGGAAAAAAACTGTTGAAGACATAAAAGAAATGGAAAGAATTACTTGCAAAGTGGGAGGCCGTGAAGAGCAATTCACTATGAACTGGAGTAAATGGACCGAATGAATGAGTAGGAAGGAAGCCCCCCCCCCCAACCCTCCCCGATCCCACCCCTCCCACCCCCCTCCCTTTGTCTCTTACTTTTCTATTTCTATCCCTATAATTTCTCTCTTCTTTTTTTTTTTTTTTTTTATATTTTCTCTCTAGTCTCTATTCTTTATTTTCTTTATTTCTTGTTCTCTCTATAAAAAATAAAAAAACAAACAAAAATGATGCAGGATGAGCTTAAACAAGTGAAGAAAACGTGTAAAGTGTGTGAAATGAACTTGTGAAATGTAATGTAAAGTCCTGCAATAAAGTATAAAAAAAATAAAAATAATGACTTACCGGTAAGTCATATTTTCATATTAAGTCCTATTTTCAAGTTTTGCAAAACACAGAATAAACTGAACCATATATAGAATATATGATATTTAGGTAAAAACATAATTTTCCTCAAAAGTGACTTAATTATTTTAAGAAGGTGACGATAAGTTGGATTTGGGCCTCACCCTGGGATCCATTTCTCTAGTGAGAACTGATGCTCCCACCTCATCCTCATCATCAGTAGAACTCCAGAGGAGCGTCATGCTGCTGAGCATTGGCTCACTTAGCAGTCCACTCACTACCTGAGGACCGACAGGGAGGGTAGCAGGGGGAGGGGGAGCATCTGCACATTGCTGGTCCTCTGAGCTGGATCCGCCGCAGTCACTTTTGTCTGTATGGGTAAGGTTATTCACAGTGTCTATGTCTTACACACCTGTTAATTTCTTCTCCAGGTAAATGTGTTTTGCAATCACCTGCAAAGGCCAACTTCCTTTTATCTGCCCATAAAAACACCATTTAAATAATTAATTGGACCTTTTCATTAAGCCATTCTTCTGACACTGTTTTGGACCGAGGCCATTTCCCACTTTCTGATGAGCAAACAAGGTACCTGGTGTGGTCGGTGTGTCTTTCTCAGCCAACTTCTCTTCAAGAGAGAGGCACAACGCCTTCCTGGCCTCAGCTTCAGCCTTAAAGAGCTTATTTTCTGCTCTCAAGCTCTTCACCTGGGACCTCCTTAGATTAAGCCTCTTTTTGGTGCATTTGTTCTGCTGAATCTTCTCAGCCAAATTAGTCTGCAGGTTTGTTATCAGCGTCTGCTGTCCATTTAGACTGCTGAGAAGTTCTTCAATTCGCTGTTTCTGATTCAAAGAGGAAAAGCAACATTATCTGCAACCATAAGCAAACTGCAGACTTTCTCCCAATTCATTCAAGAGTATACTACTAATAATAATTCCTTGTAGCGGACAAATACTATGATGTATGATGTACATAATTCACCTGTGTGTTTGGTTATGGGGAATTGTGTGCGGGCACTTTAACGCCGGTCACTGGGGTGTGACGTATGGGCGTACAGGTAACATATATGGTACCTGTACTATAGCAATGACAATAAAATAAAGACCATTCATTCATTCATTCATTCATTCATTCATTCATATAAGGAAGTGTTGTATGTTGCTATGGACGCTATGTCATCAGTTCAATAAATGCCGACACGGTCGGCTTTATACTGGCACCAAGTCTCCGTTTCGTTTGTACGCTCCAACTCCTACAGTGGTGACCCTGACGTCGCTTTGGGACGCTTTCCAAGGATTATATTGTTTTAGTTTTTTCAACTATGGATAACGCACCGGCTACGATGAACGCTGTCGCTATGAAGTTGCCAGAGTTCTGGGAGAAACAGCCGAAAGTGTGGTTTGCTCAGACGGAGGCACAGTTCGTGCTTAAAGGAATTACCACGGATATTACGAAATACTACTATGTCGTCTCTGCTCTCGGGAGCTCTACAGCAGCCAGGGTTGTGAGTATTCTCGAGCAGCCTCCTGATCACAACAAATATGGAGCATTAAAGGTGTACTTACTAGAGACTTTTAGTTTAACTGAATCTGAACGTGCCCGCCAGCTACTCTCTCTGCCCGGCCTCGGCGATGCTAAACCCTCAGAGTTGATGGATTATATGCTAGCTCTTCATAAAAAAAACACCTGCTGTCCCTCATAAGCAGGCTGTTGAACTTTCAGTCCCTGCTCCGGTTTTACGGAGCCGTTTTGGACGGGTGATCCGGGCCCCGCAATGGTGACTGTTCTCAGTTATGGTGAATTCTGGGGGGAGGTCTGTAGCGGACAGATACTATGATGTATGATGTACATAATTCACCTGTGTGTTTGGTTATGGGGAATTGTGTGCGGGCACTTTAACGCCGGTCACTGGGGTGTGACGTATGGGCGTACAGGTAACATTTAAGGAAGTGTTGTGTGTTGCTATGGACGCTATGTCATCAGTTCAATAAATGCCGACACGGTCGGCTTTATACTGGCACCAAGTCTCCGTTTCGTGTGTACGCTCCAACTCCTACATCCTTATATTTATATATACTCACCATTGAGAGGACATCAGGGCACTCTCCATTCTGACTGCCTTACTCTGCATAATAGATCCTGAGCTTCAGGTTGAAGTTCTCCTTCTTCAGCTCAGAAATGAGCTGAAAGTTAAATGAATATGCTTATGCTGTTGAGTTTACAGAGTTTATCAAACATTTAAAGCTGAAGAGAAAAATAAGACATTTCTGATGTGACCTACATTTCTGCTATCGATCCTAGTCCAGTGACGACTGGAAAAAGGATCCATGCTGTGTCCTTGAGGCCGTATGAAATACAATATCAGACAGTTTGAAAACAATCCTTGTATATCTCATCCTGTATCTTACAGTAAAATGTCATTTTTAAATGTCATTTAACAAACACTGACTGAATGAATATGAGTAAATGAGATAGAACACATACTTATCACATATATCTTATTTACTCTCCTGGTTACTCTCCAATTTACTCTCCAGCTGCTCTGCTCAAAGAACCGGTTGACAATGACTTGAACACCTTGGTTAATGGAATCTTCAGCTTCAGGAGAACATTGTGACATCATGCCATGAGAGAACCGATGTGATTGTGATGTCATCACCAAGTTCTGTCTCATCTCACAAGAAGTCTTGCAGGGTCTGTTTATCTTGTGTGTTTGTTTATTTACACCCACATACAGTAGCAGTCAACAACTGAAATCAATGACAAATGGCAGCATAGGTAGCATACACACAATAGCATTGATAAATTGATACAAGTCCAAATAAAGGAATACATACATTCATAAAGTTAATAATTCCACATTAACAACATTTGCCTGGTTATAAGATATACTCTCTGGGTATATTCAATGAAATCTAGATTCTCTTAACAACGGTCTGTTCGTCTATATTAGAATGATTCACTGTTATTGTAATTTTGTAATACAATTCAACTGTGTGCCTGTGTAGACAGCTGCCAAAAGAGGGCAGTCTTGACCAGCATAATTTAGCCCAAAAATTGACAGAGCAAGTTCTATAGTCTATGGAAATCCGCTGCCTTCAGCTATGAACACAATAGAATAGGACATCTGGAGTAACTTGATAACTAAGGGGGTAAAATAAAAAAATATTGACTATATCTTAGGGTGGATGTAGGACACCTTAAACCAGACCCAAGGGAAAAGAACACATCAGTTGAAGACTAGTTCTATCCATCTGCCATTTCAAGGTGTCTTCATTATTTGGCAGCTGTATACCACGTTAGGAAGCGCGCCGACTGCTCATGTTATGGTGTGTTATATTACTGAGTGGTTCTTAATATTTGACATCATCAAACTTTATGCAGTTATTAGCTGATATAAGATTAGTATAGAGTATAGTATAGAGATAGTATAACATGAACCAAAATCATTTCATGTTTTACTTTATTAATTTATTTGACTGGGACAATACAAATTGACATTGTTACATTTAGAAATCCTGCAACCGCTGCAGTGTATATAGGAATAATGGGATTTTGTATACTACGAAATAGTTACATTGTTTTCCTATCTCTTGACAGAAGCTGAGTAAATGGGCCACGAGGTTCATATAGACCAACATGAAAAACTGTTTGGGATCACCCATGTTGTAGCCATTCAGCAAAAGGGTTGTTGCTCATTTGGATCCATTCTCCTGGATGGAAATTCTGCCCACACACTGCACAACAAGCTACGGTGTAGGCTATGGCATAGGCTCCGGGCCAGGCTACGGCGTAGATTTTACGCAGAAGTATAAATTGGGCTTGAGACTGTCCATCTCTACATGGGAAACTTGAACTTGAACGTGTAAGTCTTCAGAATTGGTGGGTCATTATCAGCATGTATCATGCCTTATTATGTCTTCATACAGTATATGTTATGTTATATATGTCTATAATACTTTTTATCTGATGCAGAACAGCTGATAATAGCTCAGGATCATTATGAGATGACATAATGTACATACTGTACTATGTATAACATAGTCTTATAATGCACTATGCACCATTGTAACTCAGGGTTCTGTCCTAGGGCCCCTACTTTTCTCTCTCTACACACCAAGTCTCTTCACACGGGCTCTCCTACCACAGCTACGCAGACGACACTCAACTCTTCCTGTCCTTCCCCCCGTCTGATGTACACGTGGCAACCCGTATCTCTGCATATCTCGCTGACATTTCAACTTGGATGGCTGACCACCATCTCAAGCTCAATCTTAACAAGACCGAGCTCCTCTTCATCCCCGGGAAAGCCTGCCCTCTCCAAGACTTCTCTATCACAGTGGAGAACTCTACTGTAACCCCCTCCCTGACAGCCAAGAATCTTGGAGTGATCCTGGATAACCGACTATCCTGTGCGGAGAACATTGCAGAAACGGCTCGCTCCTGCAGATTCTTCCTCTACAACATCAGAAGGATACGACCATTCCTTACCAGAGAGGCAGCGCAACTCTTGACCCAGACACTGGTCATCTCCCGCCTGGATTACTGCAACGTACTCCTGGCTGGTCTCCCCGCCTACGCCATCAGACCTCTGCAGCTCATCCAGAACGCTGCTGCACGTCTGGTATTCAACCTCCCCAAATACTCGCAGGTCACCCCTCTCCTTCGCACCCTGCACTGGCTCCCGGTAGCAGCTCGCATCCGATTCAAGACCCTGGTGCTTGCATATCAGGCAGCTAAAGGGACAGCCCCTGCCTACCTAAAGGAAATGGTAACCCCCCAAACTCCAGCCCGCTCACTCCGCTCCTCCACCTCGGCTGGCCGACTGGCCCCACCACCTCTGCACAGCAGTCGTGCTGCCCGATCACGTCTCTTCACAACACTGGCTCCCCGCTGGTGGAATGAGCTCCCCATGGCTGTCAGAACGGCAGAGTCACTACCCATCTTCCGTCGTAGACTGAAGACCCACCTCTTCAGGTTACACCTTAACTGCTCCTCCTGAGACATCTTCTGCCCCTCAGCACTACGTCTCCTAAAGACGTCCGCTTTCCCCTCTACTGTGTCCCTAAGAACTTCTATCGCCCCCTTTGTACTGCTTCTCTGTTCCTCCAGTATAAAAATAAAAAAAGGTTTTAGAAAAAGGTGGTAGAAGAAGGTTTCTCCTTCTATCAGTGGCCCCGGGCCTGAGCTAGATTACTCTTCCTGCCACGAATGATGGACTGATGATTCACATGCTTAGCATTCAAATGTATTGATTGTAAGTCGCTTTGGAATAAGGCGTCTGCTAAATGCCAAAAATGTAAATGTAAATGTAACTCTCTGCTCTACTGTAATGAAAGTGTTCCTGAGAATGTTATTTAAGTTCATCTACAGAAACTATCATATCTCTACTTCCAGTGATGGAAAATGCCTCAGCTCTTCCTTCAATATGACCTTTCAAGTCAACCACTGGTTTGCCTATATACTAGGACGTCATCTTTTAAGCAATTATATTCTCCAATTCTCTATTTCATGTTGAGGTATTCTAGGTGTGCCATGTGTTTTGTCTCCCAGAAGAGAATGTGACTACCATGATGCACATTCTGCAGATGTGCCCAGACTGTCTCATCATGCACTTCAACAGCACCAGTGATATGACTCACTGAGATGTGCTTTGGCTTGAATAAAATTGTATTTGAAATGAAAATATATATACAGTGCCCTGAGTAAGTAATGTGATAATGAAGTGTTTTTTCTTCTTCTGGCTCAATACTCCAAGAGTTTGGATTTGAAATCAAACAATTACTATGGGGTTAGAGTACATTGTGGATTGGACAAGTGGATTGTCAGTATTTGTACATATTTGTTTCACCTTTTATACGTAGTCTCCATATTTCAGGGCACCAAAAGTAATCAGACGGATTCATATAATGTCTAAATTAAAGTTTGTTTAGTGTTTAGTATTTGCTTGACAATCCTGCATGTAATAACTCCCTGAAGTCTGCAACCCAGATGCTGGGTATCTTCTCTGGTGATGCTCTGTCAGGCCTGTACTGGAGCCATCTTAAGTTGTTAAAATCTTATCATTAGGAAACGATATACAGGTTCAATTGGATTTAAATCTGAAGATCGATTTGGCCGGTCAAGAACCTTACACTTTCGTTAGTCTCTGAAAAACACCCTAGTTGCTATGGCAGTATGTTTTGGGACAAGTGATCAACTTTCCTGTTGCAATGGCGGAACTCTACGGGTGCGTTCATAAAAACGCTCTGAGAGCGCCGGAGCGCACACTGGGTGCAACGTCACAGAGCGCCCGAGTAATTTGATTGGACAAGAGGCATTTCATGAGTGCTGATCAGAGTTCCAGAGGGAATTTACGATCGCACCCTAAAAAAATATCTGTTTACAGCAGTCTGATTTAGGATATCTCGTTCGTGACACACGAGTTGAGTGTTTAAATTTATCCTCTCGTTTCAGCTAAAGCGGTTTACGGATCGCGTAGTCTAAAGTATTCATCTTCGTAAACCTTCTGGCGAGGGTAAACCCTTGAAATAAACCACTACTATCCCCGAAATGGCAGAAAACAACACAGGTGAGACTTCCACAGCTAACGCCGTTAGCTACCCACAGCTAATATTATTTAGGCTACTGCGTTGGTATGACAACATGTTACTTATGTGTGTGCTGTGTTAATATCCCCGAGTTATTTTCCACATTGTGTTGTCAGCTAGTGTAAGGTGATCAACTTCTCCAGTATCGATTTAATTGAGTCGTCACTTTACAAGCGAGTTCGTTTAATCTCAACGAGACGTCCTTGATATCACTTCTTAAGATGATATGATCCAATCAAATATTAGGCACCACTACTGAACTGTTCATTAAGATAATATTTATTCGAGCACATCAGCAAGCAATAATAGTTCATTTCCATGGAAAAGTGGTCTCATCTAGTTTCACCTCTGCAGGCCCGTCTCAGCTAGCCGTCAACAAGTTAACTGCAAGAGCTCCACCAGACCAGAGTCCCTCTCCCCCCCGTACATAGTCCTTTATACAATTCATCAAACATTTTGGGCTGGGTGATGCCCCCCCCTCTATCTGGTAGTTTTCCAAGTGTCAGCACAAATCCGTTGCAGCTGCAGAAAGTCTTCTCGTTAGCGTTGGCCTTCAATTCCTCTCTTGTGTGGGTGCGCGAAAGTGTACTGTGTGTTATCAGCAGTGTCCTGCTAGCGTCTCGTTCCCATGGTGATATCATACTTTGTATGAGCAGAGCATTGTGTCAGTGTCCTTATCAGAATGTCTTGTTATCAGAATGTCTTGTGAAAACACAACTATTGAAGTTACACAGTAATATTAGGATTTGATTTTGTAAGTTAAAGTATAGTATAGAAGAATAGACTTATCATTAATCATTAGTTATGAAAGTATAAAATCAGTACAGAAAAATAGAATATCATAACAGCAGGTATACAATGGTTGTTAGCACATAGGTAAAAAATAAGTAATTTATAGGCAGTTTGAATCATAAAACGTTCTTTTAGTCAGGAGCTTGTCTTCTTCTTGTCGCTCAAAAACAGAACCTCTCTTTTGGCTTTGCGTGACCTTCCTATTGTTCTCAACTGACCGCATTCACATATTATTTAAATGAGCACATAGTACATGATTTATTACTTCTAGTGATTTTAATACAAATTCCCAACAAATCCCCCCTTTGGTCATTAAAACAAAATTATGACCATTACAGAGAATTTGTAGCCAGAAAGGTGAGATGGGTCGTAGACCGCAAATGCCTTTATTTACACCATTCCTTCACAAAACTCCATAATTACAACATATCTTCAACTCCTGTATCATGATCCATCTCCTCACCCTCCAACAGTGACTGCTGCTGCTCAGCAATAAGCATTTGTAAGTGCATCTGTGTTCCAGCATCAACCTTGGTTAGGGCCGTAGTAATCAGTCGCTGTGCCAGGCCTCTAATGCAAGGGACAATGCAGCAGCCAAACAGGATCAGCACTGTGGCAGAGATGAGGAGGGCAGAGAGCATAGACATAGCCAGATTTTTCCATTTACCAAAAACAGATTCGAACCACTCTCCAATAACATTGTTAACTCAGGCGTTTGCATACACCTCTTGTAAACATCCTCATCACCATCTACCAAATTTCTCATTATCAGCGCCCAAGTGTCTCGCACCGACCCATGAGTGGGACCATGTGCCTCAGCACCAATAACATTCATTAGACCTGCACGGGCCACTATTCTTCCGTCATGCGCTCTCCACAACCAGCTTTGCGTCACCCCCCTTGTTACCCACACTGAACTTTCTTGGGGGGAGGCGGCCCCCTGTATGTCATCTATAGTCTGTACAGAGCATTTAGGTTTGTCTAGCTGGATTGAGACCAGCTGATGTTCTCTGGGGACATATCAATGGACTGCGCTTACATACCGCCTTTATCCAAAAGCGCTTCAATGGCTTCTCATTCACCAACACACACATTCACACACCAATGGTGGCAAGCTGCCATACAAGGCGCCGGCCCTGGGAGCAATTCGGGTTTCAGTGTCTTGCCCAAGGACACTCTGACATGTGGCCTGCCGGGGCTCGAACCGCCGATCTGCCAACCTTGCGATCATTAGATGGCGGCTCTACTACCTCCTGCATCACAGCCACCCCCTCCTGATTTAGCGGCTGCATCTGCAGCATAATTTCCTTTTTCTTCGTCTGTGTCGGCTTTCGAGCGTCCCTTCAGCGGTGCCTCTAATCTAAAAGCAGATATCTATGGGGTGAGCCCCCACCTTTCCAAACATGTCTGCTACAGGTTTATTGAAATTGCCTGGCAGTCACGCATTCTAAGGAAGCAAAACAAATTGCAAGGCATTTAGACAAGAAACTGTAAAGTGATGATTAGGCCCAATGGATCTCCTGAAACCTCCAAAGGGATTATGGTGAGAGAACAAATAATGACTGTGAAATACCTGAACAGACAATTGACTCAAATCTGAGTGGAAATACTTGAACAGACAATGACTGACAAAATGGGAATGGACAAGGATTATTCATTTCCACTAAACGATATAAATGATGATGAGTTTCGAGAAATGGGATCACTGGACTGTGTGGATTATAATCCAGCTGCACCTAAAAACTATGAAGAGTTGAACTTTGAAAACTTTTGACTTTACAGAGCACAAAATGTATGACATTGAGAACAACATCGACCACTTCTACAACAATAATAACCGTCTGCAACTGTGACTATTACACAGAGGAACAATTCAAAAGTAATATAATATTGGATGGTATTTTATCAACAATACACTTCAACAGTAGAAGTCTTTATAGAAACTTTAAGAAAACTAAGGACTATTTGAGACAGTTCACCAAGTTCAGCATCATTGCTGTATCGGAGACATGGCTCAGTAAAGAAAAAGAAGCCGATGTGGAACTTGAGGACTATGAACTATTTACCTCCAACAGAACAAACAAGAAAGGAGGAGGAGTTGCCTTGTATGTAAATAATGACTGTGACTGTAAAATAGTAAAACATATGTCAATAACAATAGAAAACATTATGGATTGTGTCACTGTAGAAATAAAATAAGGAGAACTCTAAGACCATAATAATACACTTTGTATATAGAACTCCAGGATCCTGTCTTGACACATTCAAAGATATGATGGTTGATATGTATGATAAACTAAATGACAGAAAGACGGTCTTTGTATGAGGGGACTTAAATATAGATTTGTTGAACCCAAATGAACACAAAAAAAAAATGTTACAGACATCATGGACACAATGTACAGTATATGTGTATTTCCTACAATCTTAAAACCGACTAGAATAACAATTAACAGTGCTCCTTTAATAGATAACATTTTTACCAATGAAATTGGGAGTAAAATAGTAAGTAGAATGCTATTACCGTAAATAAACAGAGCTGCCTATCAAGACCCAACTAACAAATTATTCATAAACCCCTATGATCTCAAATTTAAAGAATTGGTGGACTTCAAAATGGCACAAGTAATTCTACAAAGTAAAAAATATATATATAAGATGCTTCCAGACTTTATCCAGAGGCTGTTCCAAGTTAGACAGACTAATTACGAACTCAGAGGAATATGTATATTTATGAAAACAAAGATCAAAACAAATGCAAAACATAGATGTATAACATTTAAAGGAGCCTACCCATGGAACACCGCCGAAAAGGAAATGAAAATGTGCAGCACACCAAAAGGACTAAAAAAATCACAAAAAATAAGATGATTAACAAGTATAAAAACAGAGGCCTAAACACAGCCCTTGTTTGGTATCCTTGAACCCCCCCGCCAACATGCGCAAGTAAAGTCCTGTTCACAAATGTTTCCCTGTCTTGACCATGCACTCATGAACATATTGCAGAAGTGCGTAGCATTAAGGCGTCCCACGTCGCCCCCCTTTCCCGTCCTGTTAAGGCAGTCGTAGGCTTTTTCTAAGTGTAAAGGGTGATGTCCCTCATATATCATGGGGCCTTTAGTTCTATTCATACCGGGGCAGTATGTTCTCCCCCTCGTCCCATCTCTACTGGAGAATTTGAACAATTATCAGGCTTGTAGGGGGAGAAACAGTGTACTCTCTCTAGGTTGTTTCAAGCAGACTAAACAATGAATTTAGAATGAATTTAGAAATGGTGGATATTGTGTAGTTAACCCAGTTAATTTAATAGTTAATTAATAAATTGTATAAATAATTGTGGCTATAACCCAGTTGTACCAAACATTTTAATTTGATTTGATTTGCTTCTCCATTTATCTCGAACATTTCAACCACAAAAACACACAAATCTTCAACAACAAAAACAAACCCCCAAAAATAAGATATAAATTGAAATAAAATATATCTTCCTCGACATGGAAGCAACAGTCGGCAATTGCCCTGTTCGATAAAAGACAGAAAGAAACAAAAGCCACCTGGTCCTGCCCCTTCCCCACAATATCATACCTTTACGCAATAGATTATCTATCAATATCTATAATAATATGGCTATCCACTATAGCTAACCAGGAACCAAATGTCCACAAAAATACCAGTTCACGTCATTCTCAAGCTCCTCCAACCTATATCCCTCCAAACCACTCAATAGTATTACTTGTTTTCATTGTTACATCAAGGCCATTCAAAATGGACACCCCACAAACTGAGATGCACCTGCCCCTGAGCGCTGCACAGACAACAGGCTGTTCTTCATTCAATTTCCCTCCTAGACTACAACCCCTATCTCTGCTCATGAACAAAACAATTTTAGTAAGTTGCCAGCGACCTTATTTTGTGTTACTTTAAACATGAATCGTGCAGCTCTGAATTTAACCAATTCTCAACATTTCAGAGTTTGACTTTTATTTTATTTTATTAATAATTGGTATGACCTCTATACCCAGCATGAAGTACAATTCTTATAGCTCTTTTTTGCAATGTGCATATCTTTTCTAGGTTGGTTTGTATTTCCCCAAACTTCAACACAATATGACAGATAGGGTACAATGAGTATGCAATATAGAGTGTATAGTGATTTCTGATTTAAGATGTATTTAATTTTACCCAGAAGTCCCAAGCTTCTCGCAATCTTTGTGCACAGATATTTTCACTTTGTTTCCAGCAGAGTTTGTGGTCTATTTAAGACACCCAAAAACTTGATTTCATATACTCTATTGATTTAGACATTTTCAATTTCCAGATGGAGGTCTGTATTTATATTGCAATTTCCAAATAGCATGAATTTGGTTTTATTCAGATTTAATGATAGCTTGTTTGTCTCAACCCAGCATTTTAATTTGTACAATTCCTTCTTTGCCACCTTTAAAAGCTGCTGCAGATCTTCCCCATAACATAACATATTTCTGTCATCTGCCAAGACAACCAATTCGACCCCTGTGGGCACCACAGGTAATATTTAAGCACCTTGATTTGTTCTGGCCTATTTGAACAAATTGCTGTCTATTACTAATATAGCTTTTAAGCCATTCAAGTGCGACCCCTCTGACACCATACCTGTCCTTTTTTTTTTTTTTTTTTTTAAAGTAGAATCTCATGATCTATTGTGTCGAATGCTTTTTTAAGGTCAATGAATATGCCCAATGCATATTTCTTTCTCTCTGTACAAGTTGTTATTTGCTTCTACTAGCTCCATTAATGCCATGGCAGTAGATCTAGCTGTTCTAAAACCATACTGACTATCCATTAGTAGTTGATGTTTTTCAATGAAATTGGCCAGTCTTTCATCATATAGTTTCTCAAGTTTCTCAGTCTTTCATCATATAGTTTCTCTAACCCTAACCCTAACCCTAACTGTTATAATAAGGATACCGGTCTGTAATTGGTGAAGAGGTGTTTATCTGTTGAAGTTTTGTTCATACATTTGTTTACCATATCAGTATATCAGTAAAATAGTTATTATTATTTATTATTATTTTTCCTATAGTTCCCAAAGATATTGAGTCAGTGATTCTCTCTCCACAGTCCTCCTCAGCAAATCTCAATTTTTTATTAAATCCATCCACCACCTCATTTATAAGGCTAATTTTCCTGTCATTGTCTGTAAAATGTTCTACTTTGTTCCTTTAACATTATTTTTTATTTTCATCTAATAATTTGGAATAATAATCCTTCTTACATATTCTCATAATACTAATTAGTTTGTTTTTTGTATTTATTATATGTAACCCCTGCCTCCTTTGTTTCATGCTTTATACATACACTTTATAGAGTATACTTTTTCTTGTATGCATTTTGAATGCCCCTGGACATCCACAGATTTTCAGAATATTTATTCTTATTGCTACATTGTTTTAGTGGGCAGTTTTTGTCATATAGAACTTTAAATGTTTCTAGGAATAACCCATACGCTTTGTCCACATCTGATTCTTCATATATACTCTTCTAATTCCATTTTAATAACTCATTTCTAAAAGCAGATATGGATTCCTCAGTTCTACTGTCTTGTATGTCATTTCCTTTAACTCCCTCTTCTTTCTATAATTACATTCATAAAATGAAAAGACAGGCAGGTGATCGCTAATATCATGGATTAATAGTCCACTTGTTGTGTTACTTTCCACATTATTTGAGGCTTAGTGCACGCTGACAGAGTCGCCAGGAAATTGAAAATGTTATACATGTGGTGGGTCTGCTTTGGTACAGTGTGACAAGAGAGGCCACCCTGTACCCGGTTTACCTTCGACTCTGACAGCGTGTGAGGTGGTCAATATACCTCCCACGGTCTTGTCCACCACGTCGCCTGGGTCTAAAATAGGAGTCTGTTTTGCCGTTGTCTGCTTTCTCCGCAGCATTCAGTTCCTGTGAAGAGAAAACTCGATTGAGATTAGTTTAGAGTTTTGACATATATTCATTTTCATGGAGAGGGGGTTCAAGCCCCCTCCCTCTGTCTCTGTATCATGTCGGCAAGCTTTCTTTTAATAGATTGGTTATCCCTCTCAACCTAACCCTAACCCTGTGACTACTGGGGGTGGTAGACTGAACCAAATCGATGCTTAATCCCCATTGCTGTCTCAATTGCAGCCATATGGACTTTTATTTTATTTTATATGTGACCCATTATCAAAGCGTATTATTGTAGGGAAACTAAACCGTGGTATGAATTCCTTTAAGAGGCACTTTATTACAGATGCGGCATCCTCCCGTTTACACGGATATGCTTCAGGCCACCTTGAAAATCTATCATCACTCCCATGTCCGTGAAGTCAATAATCACTTGGAATGGACAGGGAGGCATCGGATATGTGTACATTTAAGTACTGTTTTAACGGGTTGTGTTTGTTACACACATCACAGTCTGAGATGAAATTCTTAACCATCTCCAAACCATAAGGGGTCCACCAATCTTATTATTGCCCCCAAAATACTACTATTACATACGGCGATCACCGTGCGTCAATAGAGACACTCCTTCTAGCGGAGCCACTTCTCCTTCTCTTGTCCGCGCTCAAATGGTGTGACACACTCGCTCCACAACACTTTTTTTCTTTTTCTTTTTCTCCTCAATCGAGGCATAACATTATTTTATAAAGTTTGCAAGTGATATTTGAGTGATACCAAGCCAGGGAGCACTCAGCCTAGACTAGTTGCTCCAGGGCGCTTTACTCAACTATCCCTTTTAATAGTAATAATTACAATAATAATAACAATTCCAATTATTATTTACATACAATATTACGTAACACCTTTGCACGAGTTTAGAATTATAAGGTTCTATCTCCGTTTAGGGTAGTTCAGAGACACTGAGCGTCATGGTTTTTACATTCCATTATGTTTTGTGAGATGGAACCGTTGTATTTTATGAATCACCCACTCAAAATGTCAACATTTTAAAAATACCACCACACATTAATAAACCACTTAATGGATCAGATTATGCAAAAAACTCAATTTTGACTAAAACGATGATAGAACCTTATAATCCTAACGTCACAATTGTTTTAGCGCCCGCTGTGAGAGGAGGCACGCTAATACTAGGACCTCTACCGGACTGCAGTCCTGCCGTAGACGCTACCCTACTCGCAATGACCTCACTTCTCACTTGGTTTGCAAGGTATTTCAACCTTCGGGACACCGTCCTTTCATTAGACCTCGTCGGGTCTAAACTGGGGGCTGGTTACCTCTTAATATCCAGGACTGTCGTGTCTTTCCTTACCTTAGACCTCGGCGGGTCTATCCTGGGGACTGGTTACCCCTCTTTATTTCCAGGACTTAGCTACTGTCCCTTCTTTTAGACCTCGGCGGGTCTTATTACACGTTAATACAAGATGTGCTTAAATATCAGACAGTGGTGTTCAATAATGTATAGAATGTCAATTTAATTAATGATTATCCTTACTTTTGACGGATCTTCAAAGACACAGATCAGAATGGGTTTGACGATTCCAGGACCCAGCACTTCCAGCTAGAATACTATTGTCTACCTAAGCAGATTTCATTAAATGGCTCTGCTCACCTCTTTTGTGTTGGTACCGTGGAAGTGCTTAGTCCGAACCCAGCCTCGCCCACTCCTCCTTGCATCCCGTTGAAGATCACGTCGGGGTCACCAATTTTGTAAGGTGATCAACTTCTCCAGTATCGATTTAATTGAGTCGTCACTTTACAAGCGAGTTCGTTTAATCTCAACGAGACGTCCTTGATATCACTTCTTAAGATGATATGATCCAATCAAATATTAGGCACCACTACTGAACTGTTCATTAAGATAATATTTATTCGAGCACATCAGCAAGCAATAATAGTTCATTTCCATGGAAAAGTGGTCTCATCTAGTTTCACCTCTGCAGGCCCGTCTCAGCTAGCCGTCAACAAGTTAACTGCAAGAGCTCCACCAGACCAGAGTCCCTCTCCCCCCCGTACATAGTCCTTTATACAATTCATCAAACATTTTGGGCTGGGTGATGCCCCCCCCTCTATCTGGTAGTTTTCCAAGTGTCAGCACAAATCCGTTGCAGCTGCAGAAAGTCTTCTCGTTAGCGTTGGCCTTCAATTCCTCTCTTGTGTGGGTGCGCGAAAGTGTACTGTGTGTTATCAGCAGTGTCCTGCTAGCGTCTCGTTCCCATGGTGATATCATACTTTGTATGAGCAGAGCATTGTGTCAGTGTCCTTATCAGAATGTCTTGTTATCAGAATGTCTTGTGAAAACACAACTATTGAAGTTACACAGTAATATTAGGATTTGATTTTGTAAGTTAAAGTATAGTATAGAAGAATAGACTTATCATTAATCATTAGTTATGAAAGTATAAAATCAGTACAGAAAAATAGAATATCATAACAGCAGGTATACAATGGTTGTTAGCACATAGGTAAAAAATAAGTAATTTATAGGCAGTTTGAATCATAAAACGTTCTTTTAGTCAGGAGCTTGTCTTCTTCTTGTCGCTCAAAAACAGAACCTCTCTTTTGGCTTTGCGTGACCTTCCTATTGTTCTCAACTGACCGCATTCACATATTATTTAAATGAGCACATAGTACATGATTTATTACTTCTAGTGATTTTAATACAAATTCCCAACACTAGCTAACATGATTAAACATGGGCTAAAACAAAAGGGACGAATAGCTGGCTAGTTAGCTGTGTGTGCTACAGCCTAGCTAACAGCTAACGCGTTACTACCTTCGCTATGTCCTTGTCTCTGCCTAGACTGACAGTGTGTTTGGAACTAAAACTTAACGGTTTTAACTTAAACTAACGGTTTTTACTAATATGGCAGTTAAACAGCAGAAGAATGAGAATGTTAGCTATGTCGTGATGTGACCCGTTAGCTGGTTGCTAATGTGAACTGTCTGGTTCCCAACAATGTTGTCTATAGTTTAGGCGAACCATGTGTATCTATCCCTGATGTTTGAAGTTCAAGTGACCTGTTATCAGGGGCGGACTGGGATCAAAAAACAGCCCTGGCATTTGCGACACAACAGCCCTATTTCCAAACGCAACATCAACACGGATTGTTAACATAAAAAGCTTGAGATAACCAGACTGACTAGAATCGAATGTAGACATTTGGAACACAAATGTAACACACACACGCACACGCAACTGACACACTACAATCGCTGATGAATTCAGAGTGCCGACAACAATCCACACAACGTTATTGAGAGCATAGTATAACCAGTAGTATGCTATAAGGCACATTCAGGACAAATAGGCCAGACCAAAACATGAGAAACAATGCCAACTGCTAAATTCTGAAATCAAACTCACAACAAGTAGGCTAATTCTTTAGATCTTATATTGAACTCCATTTCCCAAGCATAGCCCCTACCTAGTGGGGGCCCCTGGGCTTGAGTCATTGTTTGGGCCCCTACCTACACCAAGAAAGGTTAGAAGTCATAAGGAAACATGTTTATTGACTGGGCAACACAGTGTAAATACAGTACTAGCCTGACCTTGGTCATGTGAACCAGCTTCATAAAATAAACCAGAAATACTCATTCTGCAGTCTGCACGTTTTATTCAGATATTAACCAGCTTGTTAACATTCAATTTGTCACATTGTATACCCACAAACCATATTACTGTGTTGACGCAACTTCAGGGGAGTGTGTTCATTTAATGCTGTGCACCGCTCCCCTCTTTCACTTTCCCATAGTCATGCTCCCTCCGGACTCTTCAGAAGCAACACTGAGTCATCTAATAAAGTAACACTATTTAGGAGCAGTAACTAGTCTGCAGACTTCAACTATCATCACTTCTATTCAACACATGGACAACGCATTATTGGATAACGTTTACGTTAGCCCAATATTGCTAGCTTATAGCAAGGAGTCTGGCTAATTAGATGGTAGACTCGCCAGCCAATGAGGGGGCTCTTCACGAGTGCTTCGCCAACCAATCAGGTAGCGGTATTGCTCTACCATCCCCTACCATCCTAGGTTCCGCAAATTCGCGACCCGGGCCGATATAATATGTTTTGGTCCGCGGTCTGCTGAAATAAGTTATTTTCAATGGAAATCACCAGAGACAAAATTACAAATAATATATATATATATATAAAAAAAAGATAATACATTCTGAGCGGCCCAGAGTCTCGCGGCCCTCCTGGCATTTGCCAGGCATGCCCGGTGGCCAGTCCGCCACTGCCTGTTATGTTTATCAGATTCACAACTGGGCTTGAATGAAAGCGACGAAGGTCCCCTTTAAAATGATTCCAGACATTTATATTATTAAACAAATGAAAAATGTCCCTGACCATGAGCTTAAAGCAGCTATACACCACCAGCGTCTAACATCTTTAGGGGGGTGATCGACTTAATGAGCTGATAACCATTCCTAAGTGGCAGCTTTATCACAGTTATCATACCAAAATATCATCTACAGACATGTAATCTTTTTTTAAAATATAGTTACGTTTTGCCACCCTGAGTGGTAGCAAATTGTGGTCTGGCCCATGGACTCCTAGTAGCATTACGCTAGCTAGGTGTGACAGACTTCAACTTCTGCTTGCTGACTCAACTGTCAATAGCAACACGCCCACCACCACCAGCAGGGTTCAAACCCAGCCAGCTGTCACTTGTTATGACCATGTCCATGACTTGGGTGTGATGTGTAACTAAAGTGTATTTTTCTTTTTTGCATCAATCAGAACTGTATTTCACGTTATTTATTCATGTTAGCCCCGGTGTGTGTGTGGAACTAGAGGCCCTAAAGGCCACATGCACTAACATACACCTAGGGCTGCCACAAACGATTATTTTCATAGTCGACTAGTCACCGATTATTTTAACGATTAGTCGACTAATCGGATAATAAATTACAGCTTATCGCACAATTACTCAATCGCTCTTATTTAGCTATCATCTTCTAAATCAGCTTCTAAATTTAGCTTGAAGTTGTTAGTTGTTGTTGTAGGCATGTGCTAACTAAAAATAAAGACAATTAAAATGATTGTTCACTCAAAAATAGACATTTTAATGAACTTTGCAGATTTATTTCTGGCATCACTTGCATGTAATGTAATGTAAAGAGTAGTAGAGAGTGCAAACTGCTCAGTAAAATGAGGTAGGCTAGGCACTAGGCAACCAAAAGAATACAAAAACAAAAATAAATACTTGTACAGAGTACAAAAGTTTTGCTTTCCATAGTAGAACGTGCCTTCTTAGCACTGTAACGTTAAGACAACATTTTTAGCTATTTGATAAGTATCGCTTTGATGACAACGTTACAGCACATAATGTAAGAAGGCTTTTAACGTAACGATATCGTTAGCCAATAACAAGCTAACTAGCTTACCGAGACGAGCCATCGTCTTCCTCGTCATCTGCCACAACGTGCTTCCTTTTGAGATGCTCGTGCATCATAGACGTGCTGCCATGATAAGCGAGTTCAGCTTTGCAAATTTAATTTTTTACATTCTTTTTTTCAACGTTGTGGTTGAAATGCCCCCACACTTTAGACGTACGTTCTCTCTGTTTGTTTTTCCGGGGATGTCACGTGTGCCCCGGATGACCGACACTGCGCATGTACATCAAAGACACTGGGAGACGCTAGCCAGTGGCAGCTTCAGGGAAGCAAAACGGAAAAAAAATCTTATTATTTCAGCTCCAAAAATACATGCGACGACGTCGATTACCAAATATGTCGGCGACGATTTTGGTAATCGACGTCGTCGCAACTAGTCGACTAATCGTGGCAGCCCTACATACACCTTTTACTGTATATCACATGTTATTTATTCATGTAAGCCCCGGTGTGTGTATGGAACTAGAGGCCCTAAAGGCCACATGCACTAACATACACCTTTTACTGTGTGTCACATGTTATTTATTCATGTTAGCCCCGGTGTGTGTGTGTGGAACTAGAGGCCCTAAAGTAAGGTGACCATATTTCTCAGATGCAATCTGGGGACATTTCCAACTTTTTAGGAAAAATTTATACATTTTATCATGATGAAATACAGAAACGGGGACAATTGCTGTTTCATTTATTTTGACCTTATTTTGACCAATGTATACACATTCAAGCAAGAATACTCAAGTGTAACAACTGGAATGTGCCTCTCAACATTAGTGTCAGTGTACTGTAAGTGGTATTAAAAGTAATTCTTAGAACTGTTCAGGTTGACGAGCCAACCATCAACCAAGCGGGGGGTCTGGGGGTCCTCCCCCAGAAAAAAAGAGGATTTAACACTTAATTTTAGGGATGCACCGAACATTCGGCCACCGAATGTATTCGGCCGAATATCGCAAAATAAAGCACATTCGGTATTCGGCCGAATGTGTGAAAACACCGAATGTTTACCACCGAATAGTGGCTGTGTTTTGATGACGCAATACAATTAAATATAACTCTCAACAGGCGCGCGGCGCGAGGTGACGCGCTTTCAAAACTGGCTGCGTTCGTAAATTCACTCAGGAAATCCGATCAGCACTCGTGGAATGCCTCTCGTCCAATCAAATGACTCGGTTTCTCTATGACGTCGGGCCCAGTGTGCGCTCCAGCGCTCTCAGAGCGACTTTACGAACGCAACCTTACACTCATCTAGCTAGTTAGCTTAGCAGTCGTAGCTCAATTTAAAATTGGAGTGAGAAGCAGAGTTGTTGCCTTGTTGAAAACATATTCAGACTCCCAGCTGTTCTACACGAGTTTATGACATGCAGCTGTATCATGCGGTGGTTTCTATGCAAACCAGAGACTATAAAAACAAAATATATTCATTCTGAAATAACATGAACTATTATCCTTACACTCAGGTGGACTCAATTCAACTTGTTGAATGACTTGTTGAAGACATTTAGCATTTGACCTAATTTTAAGAGTGACAAAGGGTCTGAATACTTATGTACATGAGGTATTTCTGTATTTACATTTTAATACATTTGCAAACATTAAAAAACGTTTTTACTTAGATTATGGGGTACTGTGTGTGGATTGATGGCAAATCTATTCAAAAATGTGAAAAAAGTGAAGGGGTCTAAATACTTTCTGAAGCCTATGTAGAGACAAATCATGAATATCATTAACTTGAACCCTGGAAAGCAGTAGAGATTAAATCCCACGATAATTAGTTATAATAAGTTATATATAAAAGTTCTTTTTTTTCAATCTCAATTTCTTTCTTTGAGAAGCATGAATAAAAAGCAAAATGTATTTAGTTTATGCAATGATAAAATTAAAAACTGCCGATACACATTCGGTATTCGGTATTCGGCCAAGTGTTTCCTTAAATTCGGCTTCGGCCTCGGCCAAGAATTTTCATTTCGGTGCATCCCTACTTAATTTCCTGCATTCTGGTGAATTTGTACACACTATTGTGCTTTTTATGCCCATTTTTATCTCCACTACCCTACTCATACTTTAAGCCTAACATAATGTTTAAGCCTAACATAAGACTAATGATGTCAACATTCTGTATATTGTATTGTATTTTTATTAATAATTTAAAACAACTTTATACACCCACTGCATATATTTCATTGTATTATCTTATTAATAATAATAGCCACCAGGGCACCCCATAAGCTCTTCTCCACTAGTCTGATTAGATTGAACTATTCCAATTCCAGGACTGCAGCACAGAGCATAGGTGTTAAATATTAATGTTATGACAAACCCCAGAATTGGGACAGCAAATTGAGGTTCCAGCAGCTTTATTAACATTGGCTCCCATCATATACTATTTTGCAGTACCTGACTAGTACTGGCATCAGCTTAACATGTCCATGATTTGAAGCATCAGTTGAAATGGACACAAATTCAACTCTATCTAGGTCCTGTGTTACCATAGTGGTTGCCCAAGGTGCAAAAACATTCTGAACAATAGCATCACCTTTTGTCCTGGCACAGGTAAACTTCGGCTCATAAAGCTTCCTTGTCAGTTGAGCAGTGCAGTCGAGGGAGCGGTAACTATGATTGTGTTTCAATGTATGATATGCCAAGATTCCCTCCTTTATGGCCAGATCATACTCATGTTGGGTAGGCTCTACCCTTTTAAAGAAGGTGGTGACACTGGGAACACCTGCACTGGCAGTTATAGCGCTTTTGTGTCTCTTGGTCTGTTGGTGCTCCACCACAGCAAACCTCCCACCACTGCCTATTGAAAAAGAAGATTTACAAAGGGAGCAGAGCACCATGGTCTCAGCCTGGCCAGGGGCCTCATTCATAAAGAAGTACTTGAACGTCATCTTTGACTTTCACGTAAGCACAGTTTTCTAAACGGACGTAAGCATTATTTATAAAACGGGCTGAGATGGTTTAAAGTTGCGTACGTGCTTCCTTCTATAAATACCAACGCAGGTAAAAATGAACGCAGGTGAATGAGGTTTGTATTAACACCCTGTGATAGAGGCTGAATTATAGCAGCTGAATTAAGACAAGTGCTATAATATAGGGTAGGCGTTCGTCTGGAAGTGGGAGAGGGCAGAGAAGGGTGGCTTCTCTGTAAGTTGCATTTGTAACGTTTGATCATGACAACTAACCAGGCACACAGGCACATGCTTATACTCTACTCAAGTTGTAAAAGAAAATCAGGGGAGGTGGTGGATTTTATAAGAGGACAATTTTAGCATCCCCTCACCAGTGACTTCAGTGTCAGTAACTGTCATTGCATGTGTGCGTGCCCCCTCGCACCTTGAAATAGCAGTAATACCACGTTCATTGATAAAATGACATTAAGTATGGAAAGAGGGGGGTGATTTTGACTGTTTTTATTTCAGGGGGGATGCCATCCCCCCTCAACTCGAGTGCTGCTTATACTGTAATAATATAATGGTCTTATTCTTATCAGGTGGTCTTATTCTTATATGGCTGCTCACTCCCTGACACCGGAGAAAATCCAGTATAATTTAGAGCTTGGCCGGGCAAGGTCCGTTGTGGAACGCACTAGGCATGTTGAAGGGGAGAGACAGCTCCGGAGGGATATAAAGGAAGACTGAAATACAATCAGAAACATCAGTTCCTTTTAAATCTTGAATTAAACTCATTTTCTCGGCTGATAACAACATCGTTAATTTTATTACGAGCCACTTGCATGAATTACACTAGGCAGTGCGGCTCACATGCCTGTAATAACTCCGCATAACCAGTAGGTAATGTGCGTAAGCAAGTTGAATACTCGACGTCGAGCTACGATCGTTTCCACGATCAAATTGACTCACGTTGAAATTGTATAAATCACTACGTTGACGTGGTTTTCTACGTACGACACGGGTAAGATCAACATTTGATCTAAGCACCCGTTATGAATGAGGCCCCAGGTCTACAAGAATGAATAAATGGAAATTCTGCTTGTAGTTTATCAGTGAAATGACACTTCCTCTTCTTTGAAAGAGCCATCTTTTCAGCCTGTCTTCTTTCCTCTTCTTTCCTTCCAATAGGCCTACTCTTCTGCTCTTGTCAATCCTCTCTCCTCTCTTCTTCACTCTTCCTAATCAGTCCTCTTTCTTGTCTCCTCCACTCGTCGTCTCTCCTTCACTGTTCAGTCTTCTAAAACAGAGACACAATCCTGTCACAACACATGGTAATCTATTAATAATACATTTATTTTATAAGGCGCCTTTCAAGACACTCAAGGGGCACTCAAGGGGCTTAAACTTTTAAATCAAATACTCAGAAAACCAAACATTAAAAATGGAAAATGGCACGTTTTCGTATAATGACCCATAGGTGATTACCAGCAAGACAAACAACATAACACAACGCAAAGCACTCAGCTAGTACAAGCACAACCCAGTCCTAAACAAAATAAAGTAAATTCAAACATACCAAAATGCAGTATCTCCAGCCAGGAAAATCCTCAAGCCGTGCCTGGGTCAGTCACTGGAACAAATGACAAGGAGGCTGTCAGCAACCGCACTATTTATACAAACAGAAGCTAGCAATCATAATGAGCTCGCTAATGGGGAACAATCACTGAATCGTGGCTGAAATGATTCCTATTGAATGTAACGATCGCCCATTAACGTGGTAATATGCATACATTGACATTGTAATAGGGTCTATAATTCTAACGTAACGCTTCACACAACAGCGCTGACATTATAGCTACCAATATTAGGCTGGTTAAGTGATCACTAGCTAAAGTAAATGATCAATGCTCTTTACAAACACCAAGCATTGTCAGCTCAAAATCAGCAGATTATTCTGTATTTATAACGTGTCATGAACATTCTGGTGCTTACTGTCATCAAGATTCACAGCACTTACCACAGTTTATTCAGCAGGTAAAGTTTGGCGGGTGGCTGATGCACTTGGTGGAGGACCGGCTGTATGCTTGATGGAAATTAGGCATTTTATTTTTCCCCAAATTCCGTTTTTTCCGTTTTAATATTTCTGAATTCTGTAATTTGCTTTTTACACAAAATTAAAAAATAAAAAATAAAATAAAATGAAATGCTTGAAACGGGGACTTTTCCGGGGACAGTTTGTTGTCGGGGACAGGTCATTCAAACCGGGGACTGTCCCCGGTAAGCGGGGGCGTCTTTTGATAAAAAGAAAGCTAACAGTGTCTAGTAGCTAACAGTGTCTAGTGGCTAACAGTGTCTAGTAGCTAACAGTGTCTAGTAGCTAACAGTGTCTCTGTGTCTAGTAGCTAACAGTGTCTAGTAGCTAACAGTGTCTTTGTGTCTAGTAGCTAACATTGTCTAGTAGCTAACAGTGTCTCTGTGTCTAGTAGCTAACAGTGTCTAGTAGCTAACAGTGTCTCTGTGTCTAGTAGCTAACAGTGTCTAGTAGCTAACAGTGACTAGTAGCTAACAGTGTCTCTGTGTAGCTAACAGTGTCTCTGTGTCTTGTAGCTAACAGTGTCTCTGTGTCTAGTAGCTAACCCTCAATCTACATCTACTAGCTAACAGTGTCTAGTAGCTAATAGGGGTGTAACGATACATCGATTCACATCGATACATCGATTCATTGACTAACGATCTGATTACATCGACGCAATGTAAAAACATCGATCTATATCGTCATCTTAAAGATACACCTTTATTTTGAAATGGCACATTCTGCGTGACTGTCACCATTTCCGTGCAGCGCGCGACTAGCAGACGTTTACACTCTCTGCTCGGAAAACTCAACATGTTGAATGACGCTGGCTGCGTTCGTCAAACACGCTCTGGAAATCTGATCAGCACTCGCGGAACGCCTCTTGTCCAATCAAATGACTTGACGTTGAACCCAGTGTTGCGCTCCGGCGCTCTCAGAGCGAGTTGACGAACGCAGCCCACATGTTACTGACGCTGTCAGCCAGTCAAACGCGGACTCCCAAACCCCACCTCTCCTCTCCTCTCTGCTCTGAGCTGTCCTTCCAAACCCACGTTGCGCTAGCCTGCCTAGCTTAGTTAGCTAACGTTAGCTACAATAACTTTGCGAATAAAACAAACAACAAGCACCGTGTGTTCCTCACAGCCCACCACAGGGACACACATCTACCTCCACGTCCACTGGGCTGCTACAGGCCAACTAGCCGCACAGACACACATATTCAACACTGCATGCTAACAGAAGTTAAGCTAAAGCAGCTAACGTGTGTTTTTTTGGGGGGCATGGTAGGGTCGGGGAGGGCATACAACGTATACACACAAACAGACACACACGCACACAACATGATATCGCGTCATATCGATCATATCGTCATATCGATCTTGAATCGAATCGAATCGAAATCGTATCGTGACTGACATTGTGACATCGTCAAACATTGTATCGTCATACAAACAAATCGATATAATATCGTATCGTGATGAAGCTGGTGATTTACACCCCTAGTAGCTAACAGTGTCTAGTAGCTAACAGTGCCTCAGCAATAAAAAAGTGAAAAGCTGTTTAATGTTGTCGACCGTGTTATTATTATATATATATATGTCATTTAAAAAAATCAAAAGTACCGAATTAAGTACCGTTTCGGTACCGGTACCGTTTTTAAAGTATCGGTTAGGTACCGGTACCGGATAAAACCCAAACGATACCCAACCCTAGTCATCATTGTGTAACGTCCTGTCTGATAACATGTCATCATTGTGTAACGTCCTGTCTGATAACATGTCGTCATTGTGTAACGTCCTGTCTGATAACATGTCATCATTGTGTAACGTCCTGTCTGATAACATGTCATCAAATTGCTCCAGACTGCTTGTTATCCCGGATGACATTGGCTGACTGCCAGTTTAGGACAGACTGCTTCAAAGCATAACAATCATATTATTATGACGTCATATTGTTTGTTATATTTAAATATATGGGTTAGGGTTAGAGAGGTTTTAGGTTTTATTTCATTTCTAACATTTCCCCATGCCAGTTATCCGGTATGACATGTTGTGAGTAAAGAGTCTAATAGCTCTTGACCTTTGTAAGGCAGTGAGGGTGTCCAGCATGTCAGTAACACTAGGCTATGCTACACCCTCAAAACATTTTCATATCATTTAATAAACAGAGATTAATAGATTAAATAAATGTTTTTTTATAAACATTTTCCTTATTTAAACTTCATAAAGGGGTTTGGACGTCACGTCATTGGGCCAGTTGCTTTTGGTCCCTTGAAAAGGAGGGTGCCACGTATTAAAGAGCTGTAACATCTAAACCAGGGGTGCTCACACTTTTTGGAACCAAGATCTACTTTTCAAGTAGCCAGTCTGCCAAGATCTACCAGTCTAGTTTCAACATCGCAAACGTACATGCACGTACTACAAACACACACACACACACACACACACACACACACACACACACACACACACACACACAGTTCCCAGCCTGCATAGTAAACTCACAATACACTTTCCCTCTCTCTGTCACACAACCACAGGAGAAGACCATCACAAACCCTCCCTCTTTGCTATTCTCGCTCACACACATTCTCACACACACACACACACACACACACACACACACACACACACACATTTGCCAGTCTGCATAGGGAGCCATAGCACAAACCCTCCCTCTCTCTCCCCCTCTCTTACACACACACACACACACACACACACACACACACACACACACACACACACACACACACACACACTCACTTTCTCTCACTCACACACTGACAGCCAGTCTGCAGTACCATAGCCAACTACTGATCCAACAAACAGAAAAGTAAACCAGATACAAAACAGGTAGTTCCCTAGTTTGAAAGGAGGAAATAAATGCATTTCTCTACCTTAGTGGGAGACCTGGCACTGGGAGGAGGCAGCTAGTTTCTAATAGTCAGGGCTGTAGGAGCTGGTTGCAAGGTGTCATCAGCCACTGTGGATCTGTCACTGTGGATCTGTCATCGAGAAACTTTTTTCACAATTTCGCCGTCTTTGAATGACTTCTTGTGTTTAACAAGAACGTGACTGACGCGATAAGAAGCTATCGTTGCAGCCGTACGTTTTCGCTCTTTTGCCACATTTCCCTTCTTCGAAATAGCCATCGTAGATTTGCTGATCAGACAGACGCATTTCCAATATCACATTGTGTAAAAAAGTCCTCCTCCCATTCTGGATGGAAGTTGTACGTTATTGGTTTCTTACTTGGTCCAGCTTCCCCACTCATTTGTATAGCCTTTATTTAGTATTATATAGTAAATAGTAGAAATTGGAAGGCTAACTAGGTAATAATAGTCTCGCCGGTATTTTGTATTTTGTAGTTGGTGCTGTTGACTGCGCATGCGTGGTGAACCGCGTGTTAGGTGTAGGTGAAAAGATCAGATCGCAGACTGGCTTACCTGTACGTCAATCAAGTGGCAAAAGCCATAGTGAGGATGGATGATAGGCGAACATTATATATATATATTATTTTTTTTCGTTTTGTTCAATGCCATGCGATCTACCCATACTACCTTTGCGATCGACGTATTGGGCACCCCTGAAAACCATTCCTCCAACTTGGATCTGGATTCCCTCAAATTAAAGAGGGTGTTTGACAGTCTGCACTTTAAGGCCATATTCATTCTATAACTTGAATATGTTTTGGTAAACAACTACAGTGACAACAGTTCTGTCAAAGAGTCCAAATGGACCTAACTGTAGCTTGGCTACTGTTTTCCAATTCTGGAAAAAGAAATGTTCAATGTTTTGATTAAATTTCGTCACTCTGTTTTAATATTTTGATCATCTGTGTTGGTAGGATTCCCTGCACTGTTAACTCTCCATCTGGGCAGTGAGATGGATGCTTCTGCTTATTCAGTGTCAGAGAGCCAGAGGACACACCTTGGGTCCCCTGATGCAGAGGCAGAAGGACAGAACCACCGGAAGGACAATCTTATTAGGCTCCAGCCACCACCACTACCACCACCTCCCACCCACAGGGACCATCACTCTCCCAACATTAAAGAAGAGTACGACACACCGTGGGACAGCTTTCTACGGGACTTTATCAAAAACCAAAAGGCCAAAGATGAGATGCTCAGCAGATCTGCGTCAGGGTGTCACCTCTCTGAAGCAGCAAATGACATGGATAGTGACAGTAACGGCAGTTCAGAGGTCAAGACTGGAGGTCAGGAGGTCAAGATCGAAGAGTGCTATGGTAGGAATTCCTCTCAGCAAAGGCCAACCACGGGCCGCGCTAGAGCTGACCAATCACATCCTGAGTCAGGTGGTCACAAGAGCAGCTCAGTGATTGGATTACAGGAGCAGCAGAGAAGGACAGCGGCAGGGCAAACCTCTGAGCAAAGGAAACATAGTTGTGGTCATGAGGACATGCGCCAGTGCTACGTCCAGTGTGGGAAGAAACTAAACACGGCGGATATTGTGAAAATACAGCAGCGAATTAGAAGACCAGACCAACACCGTTGTGCTACAACTGATCAGTAAGTCACACATGCTGCTAACGCTAACACGTGCTGCTAACCCCTAACACATGCTGCTAACGCTAACACATGCTGCTAACCCCTAACACATGCTGCTAACCCCTAACACATGCTGCTAACCCTAAAACATGAAAGGGCAATTGGTAATTAAACAGTAGGTAATTAAAGAGTAGGTAGTTAAAGGGCAGTTGGTAACTAAACAGTAGGTAATTAAACAGTAGGTAATTAAACAGTTAGTAGTTAAAGGGCAGAACTATAAGCACGTCTAACAGATGAATGTCATGTATGATAAGGCAGCAAGCTGGCTTGGAAGGGAGCTGCCAGTCAAGCGTGCAAAGGCCACGCCCACACAGCCTCAGAACTGTCTGACCAGGAAGTAGAGCCTAACTAGAAGATTATTTTCATAGTTTATTATGTGTCAACATTTTTCCTGGACACAAAATACATTTGGAACCATTTAATGTTTACTTTCCAGACCCTTAAATTACAGCAAATGCAATCAGTAATATTATTATTGCATTTGCAGGACGTGTCCTGTCAGTCTAGATGGGAGTTCAGTGAACTGTTTGTCTGTCATGTCTAATCGACCTGCGTTGTTTCTGCCTCCAGTGTTTCCAGCCGCAGGTCCTCTTCAGCTCATGTAACCATGGTAACCATGTATGAACCAGAATGCACCGAGTCCCCCGGATCTGGCTGTGGTTCTCCAGCCCTGAAAAGCCCACAGTGGGGTCCAGAGATGGTGGCAGTGAAGCTGGAGGAAGAGGATGTAGAGGAGTATGGTGTCATGGTAAAAGAAGAGGATGGAGGAGACCAAATGAGAGAGGAGGGAGTGATGGTAAAAGAAGAGGACAGAGGAAGAGTGGAGATGAAAGACAGTGAGATGGATGGTGAGTCTTTGTTATTGGTGAGTGTCATTGCACTGTTGTAAAACCAATGCTGCCAGTGCAGTGTAAGTCAGTCAGTACCTGCATCGTCTGACAGTCCTGCTCTCTCCCGCTGTGTGGGGTTGATATATCAGGGCTAGTTCCCCAATCTAACCCAGTCCTGGACTACAGGACAGCCACATGTAAACACTTTTATCCCCAATCTAACCCAGTCCTGGACTACAGGACAGCCACATGTAAACACTTTTATCCAAAGTGACTTACTACATTTGTCTAAAGTAAGTGAATCAGTTTACAAAATTGGGGAATAAAACATAATAAAAACAGACAAGAGAGAAATATGATAGAAAATCCATTTTAGGAATAGCAACTGCACTCTACTGCTCTCTACTGCCCTCTACTGCTCTCTACTGCCCCCTACTGCTCTCTACTGCTCTCTACTGCCCCCTGCTGTTCTCTACTGCCCCCTGCTGTTCTCTACTGCTCTCTACTGCACTCTACTGCACTCTACTGCCCTCTACTGCCCTCTACTGCACTCTACTGCCCTCTACTGCTCTCTACTGCTCTCTACTGCCCTCTACTGCCCTCTACTGCTCTCTACTGTGCTCTACCGCCCTCTACTGCCCTCTACTGCTCTCTACTGCTCTCTACTGCCCTCTACTGCCCTCTACTGCCCTCTACTGCCCTCTACTGCTCTCTACTGCCCTCTACTGTCCTCCACGGCTCTCTCCTCTACTGCCCTCTACTGCCCTCTACTGCTCTCTACTTCCCTCTACTGCTCTCTACTGTCACACAATTATTCAGAGCTTTGAATGAGATTATTAACACCCGAACAGCCATGGGTGGGGTCATTAACACTAGAACAGCCATGGGTGGGGTCATTAACACTAGAACAGCCACGGTTGGGGTCATTAACACTAGAACAGCCATGGGTTGGGTCATTAACACTAGAACAGCCATGGGTTGGGTCATTAACACTAGAACAGCCATGGGTGGGGTCATTAACACTAGAACAGCCATGGGTGGGGTCATTAACACTAGAACAGCCATGGGTGGGGTCATTAACACTAGAACAGCCATGGGTGGGGTCATTAACACTAGAACAGCCATGGGTGGGGTCATTAACACTAGAACAGCCATGGGTGGGGTCATTAACACTAGAAGTCACGGATGGGGTCATTAACACTAGAACAGCCATGGGTGTTGTCATTAACACTAGAACAGCCATGGGTGGGGTCATTAACACTAGAAGTCACAGATGGGGTCATTAACACTAAAACAGCCATGGGTGGGGTCATTAACACTAGAACAGGCATGGGTGGGGTCATTAACACTAGAACAGCCATGGGTGGGGTCATTAACACTAGAACAGCCATGGGTGGGGTCATTAACACTAGAACGGCCATGGGTGGGGTCATTAACACTAGAACAGCCATGGGTGGGGTCATTTGACCTAGTGAGTAAAAATACATTCTACCTTTGAAGTCGATCAAATTTCAGGACCCTCCTTTCATGACTTTTCCGAGATAAGTGCGTTCTACCACCCAGTATCCTGACATGTTCTAAATCTACCTCGTATAAAGCTATTTCTATAACAGGTTTTACCCCAGTTACATACGCAGTAGTGATAGGATATTATATGTCTATGTACAGACAGTTATGAATGATAAACTTAACAGTAGGTCTCGCTATAGCTATCGCAGCAAAGTACTTGCAGTAGCCTACATTTGATTATGTCTGTAATCCTCAACGGATTTTCATGGAACATGGAACAAATACAATTTTATTTATGATACAGTATATAATGTGTATAACGTGTATTTATGATACAGTATATAATGTATATCAATTTAAAAATATTAGCATATTTATTACTATTATTTTTTAATAATGATAATCAACCTCTTCTGCATCATATGTGCAGCCACTCCCCGTGATAATCTGACCGTAATCCTGTATGGTGGTACGATGCTTGTAGGAGGTGCAGAGGTTTGTCTCTCTGAGACATACTTAGATAGATTAACAAATGTTGATATTTAATTTCTCTATATATATTTTTTTCTTAATATCCTAATGCTGTATGTAAAGCACTTTGAATTGCCCTTGTTGTATCAAATGTGCTATACAAATAAACTTGCCTATGTAACCCTGTATATGTTCCTATTCTTACAGACCAGCAGAGCTCCAACCCAGGTTCAGACAGCGAGATGGAGGCTTCTGCTTACTCGGTGTCAGAGAGCCAGAGGACACACCTTGGGTCCCCTGATGCAGAGACAGAAGGACAGAACCACCGGAAGAACAATCTTATTAGGCTCCAGCCACCACCTCCCACCCACAGGGACCATCACTCTCCCAACATTAAAGAAGAGTACGACACACCGTGGGACAGGTTTCTACGGGACTTTATCAAAAACCAAAAGGCAAAAGATGAGATGCTCAGCAGAGTTACGTCAGGGTGTCACCTCTCTGAAGCAGCGAATGACATGGATAGTGACAGTAATGACATGGATAGTGACAGTAATGACATGGATAGTGACAGTAATGACATGGATAGTGACAGTAACGGCAGTTCAGAGGTCAAGACTGGAGGTCAGGAGGTCAAGATCGAAGAGTGCTATGGTAGGAATTCCTCTCAGCAAAGGCCAACCACGGGCCGCGCTAGAGCTGACCAATCACATCCTGAGTCAGGTGGTCACAAGAGCAGCTCAGTGATTGGATTACAGGAGCAGCAGAGAAGGACAGCGGCAGGGCAAACCTCTGAGCAAAGGAAACATAGTTGTGGTCATGAGGACATGCGCCAGTGCTACGTCCAGTGTGGGAAGAAACTAAACACGGCGGATATTGTGAAAATACAGCAGCGAATTAGAAGACCAGACCAACACCGTTGTGCTACAACTGATCAGTAAGTCACACATGCTGCTAACGCTAACACGTGCTGCTAACCCCTAACACATGCTGCTAACGCTAACACATGCTGCTAACCCCTAACACATGCTGCTTACACTAACACATGCTGCTAACCCTAAAACATGAAAGGGCAATTGGTAATTAAACAGTAGGTAATTAAAGAGTAGGTAGTTAAAGGGCAGTTGGTAACTAAACAGTAGGTAATTAAACAGTAGGTAATTAAACAGTTGGTAGTTAAAGGGCAGAACTATAAGCACGTCTAACAGATGAATGTCATGTATGATAAGGCAGCAAGCTGGCTTGGAAGGGAGCTGCCAGTCAAGCGTGCAAAGGCCACGCCCACACAGCCTCAGAACTGTCTGACCAGGAAGTAGAGCCTAACTAGAAGATTATTTTCATAGTTTATTATGTGTTAACATTTTTCCTGGACACAAAATACATTTGGAACCATTTAATGTTTACTTTCCAGACCCTTAAATTACAGCAAATGCAATCAGTAATATTATTATTGCATTTGCAGGACGTGTCCTGTCAGTCTAGATGGGAGTTCAGTGAACTGTTTGTCTGTCATGTCTAATCGACCTGCGTTGTTTCTGCCTCCAGTGTTTCCAGCCGCAGGTCCTCTTCAGCTCATGTAACCATGGTAACCATGTATGAATGCACCGAGTCCCCCAGATCTGGCCGTGGTTCTCCAGCCCTGAAAAGCCCACATTGGGACAGAGGAAGAGGACAGAGGAAGAGTGGAGGACAAGAGGACAGAGGAAGAGTGGAGATGAAAGACAGTGAGATGGATGGTAAGTCTTTGTTATTGGTGAGTGTCATTGCACTGTTGTAAAACCAATGCTGCCAGTGCAGTGTAAGTCAGTCAGTACCTGCATCGTCTGACAGTCCTGCTCTCTCCCGCTGTGTGGGGTTGATATATCAGGGCTAGTTCCCCAATCTAACCCAGTCCTGGACTACAGGACAGCCACATGTAAACACTTTTATCCCCAATCTAACCCAGTCCTGGACTACAGGACAGTCACATGTAAACACTTTTATCCAAAGTGACTTACTACATTTGTCTAAAGTAAGTGAATCAGTTTACACAATTGGGGAATAAAACATAATAAAAACAGACAAGAGAGAAATATGATAGAAAATCCATTTTAGGAATAGCAACTGCACTCTACTGCTCTCTACTGCCCTCTACTGCTCTCTACTGCCCCCTACTGCTCTCTACTGCCCCCTGCTGTTCTCTACTGCTCTCTACTGCCCCCTGCTGTTCTCTACTGCTCTCTACTGCACTCTACTGCACTCTACTGCTCTCTACTGCCCCCTACTGCTCTCTACTGCCCCCTGCTGTTCTCTACTGCTCTCTACTGCCCCCTGCTGTTCTCTACTGCTCTCTACTGCACTCTACTGCACTCTACTGCCCTCTACTGCTCTCTACTGCCCTCTACTGCTCTCTACTGCTCTCTACTGCTCTCTACTGCTCTCTACTGCCCTCTACTGCCCTCTACTGCCCTCTACTGCTCTCTACTGCTCTCTACTGCCCTCTACTGCCCTCTACTGCCCTCTACTGCCCTCTACCGCCCTCTACCGCCCTCTACCGCCCTCTGCTGCCCTCTACTGCCCTCTACTGCCCTCTACTGCCCTCTACTGCCCTCTACTGCCCTCTACTGCTCTCTACTGCCCTCTACTGCTCTCTACTGTCACAAAATTATTCAGAGCTTTGAACGAGATTATTAACACCCGAACAGCCATGGGTGGGGTCATTAACACTAGAACAGCCATTGGTGGGGTCATTAACACTAGAACAGCCACGGGTGGGGTCATTGACACTAGAACAGCCATGGGTTGGGTCATTAACACTAGAACAGCCATGGGTTGGGTCATTAACACTAGAACAGCCATGGATGGGGTCATTAACACTAGAACAGCCATGGGTGGGGTCAATAACACTAGAACAGCCATGGGTGGGGTCATTAACACTAGAACAGCCATGGGTGGGGTCATTAACACTAGAACAGCCATGGGTGGGGTCATTAACACTAGAACAGCCACGGGTGGGGTCATTAACACTAGAAGTCACGGATGGGGTCATTAACACTAGAACAGCCATGGGTGTTGTCATTAACACTAGAACAGCCATGGGTGTTGTCATTAACACTAGAACAGCCATGGGTGTTGTCATTAACACTAGAACAGCCATGGGTGGGGTCATTAACACTAGAAGTCACAGATGGGGTCATTATGAATGAATGAATGAATGAATGAATGGTCTTTATTCTCATTGATATAGTACAGGTACCAAACAACGAAATTTGGGAGGGGGGGCTCCCATGGGTGGGGTCATTTAACCTAGTGAGTAAAAATAAATTCTACCTTTGAAGTCGATCAAATTTCAGGACCCTCCTTTCATGACTTTTCCGAGATAAGTGCGTTCTACCACCCAGTATCCTGACATGTTCTAAATCTACTTCGTATAAAGCTATTTCAATCACAGGTTTTAGCCCAGTTACATACGCAGTAGTGATAGGATATTATATGTCAATGTACAGACAGTTATGAATGCTAAACTGTACAGTAGGTCTCGCTATAGCTATCGCAGCAAAGTACTTGCAGTAGCCTACATTTGATTATGTCTGTAATCCTCAACTGATTTTCATGGAACAACATGGAACAAATACAATTGTATTTATGATACAGTATATAATGTGTATTAAGTGTATTTATGATGCAGTATATAATGTATATCAATTTTCAAATATTAGCATATTTATTACTATTATTTTGTAATAATGATAATCAACCTCTTTTGCATCATATGTGCAGCCACTCCCCGTGATAATCTGACCGTAATCCTGTATGGTGGTACGATGCTTGTAGGAGGTGCAGAGGTTTATCTCTCTGAGAGACTTACTTAGATAGATAAACAAATGTTGATATTTAATTTCTCTCTATATTTTTTTTTCTTAATATCCTAATGCTGTATGTAAAGCACTTTGAATTGCCCTTGTTGTATAAAATGTGCTATACAAATAAACTTGCCTATGTAACCCTGTATATGTTCCTATTCTTACAGACCAGCAGAGCTCCAACCCAGGTTCAGACAGCGAGCCCAGCTCCACCACACCAGGAAACCATCAACAACACAGGAGCTCGAGGCGGAAGAATCACCTTAAAACACGCCCACAGACTTACACCGGAGAGAAGACCTACCGCTGCCCACTGTGTGGGAAGAGTTTTAGTGGAGGAGGAGCCCTGAAGAAGCATCACAGAATACACACTGGGGAGAAACCATACCACTGCTCCCAGTGTGGGAAGAGTTTCAATCAATCAGGAAGTCTAAAGATTCACCAGAGAATACACACCGGGGAGAAACCATACCACTGCTCCCAGTGTGGGAAGAGTTTCAGTCAAGCAGGAGACCTGAAGAAGCATCAGAGAATACACACCGGAGAGAAACCATACCACTGCTCCCAGTGTGGGAAGAGTTTCAGTAAAGCAGGAGACCTGAAGATTCACCAGAGAATACACACCGGGGAGAAACCATACCACTGCTCCCAGTGTGGGAAGAGTTTCAGTCAAGCAGGAGACCTGAAGAAGCATCAGAGAATACACACCGGAGAGAAACCATACCACTGCTCCCAGTGTGAGAAGAGTTTCAATGAATCAGGAAGTCTAAAGATTCACCAGAGAATACACACCGGGGAGAAACCATACCACTGCTCCCAGTGTGGGAAGAGTTTCAGTCAAGCAGGACACCTGAAGAAGCATCAGAGAACACACACAGGAGAGTAACCATACCACTGCTCTGGAAACGATCGTAGCTGTACGTCGGGTATTACCTACTGGTTATGCAGAGTTATTACAGGCATGTGAGCCGCACTGCCTATACTGTAATTCATGCGAAGTGAATGTGGCTCGTAATAAAATTAACGATGTTGTTATCAGCCGAGAAAATGAGTTAAGAAATGATTTTCTTTTACAACTTGAGTACAAGCATTTGCCTGGTTAGTAATCAAACGTTAAATCACCCTTCTCTGCCCTCTCCCGCTTCCAGACGAACGCCTACCCTATATTTTAGCACTTGGCTTAATTCAGCCGCTTTTCTTTGAGTACTGAAAGAGCCGCATCATACATGCAGGCTCACAAAAGCTCTCACACACGCAATACATTTCCAATAGGCTATGAGACCAGTGGTGTCATTTCAGCAAAAGCCAAGGTATGGCAAGGTACAGAATAGGGGGGGTTGAGGGGGGGTTTCAAATCAGTTGTGTAATAGTCTATTTTGGTGAGTTGTTTCTATACAATTGACTTATATTACATTGAGGTAATGAATAAAGGAGACAGCTACAGTATGTAGGTAGTAATCTACATCTTTCCTAGCAGGTGGACCTGGTTCAATCTCCTTAGAAACAAAACATTACAGATTTAGCTATTCTCAACTCTAAATTAACTGCACTGTTAAAACACTAGTATTTTTTTAATCAATTTTTTATAAATTTTTCTTCATGGAATGGTACAAGGGAGTGGTAACATGTAAATGAACAAAAGAGAAATAGAATAACAAAAATCCAGTAGAAACCTCCCCCCCCCCCCCTCTTCCAATCTCCCTTTACCCCAGCAGTCCCCTACCTCCCCCTCCTCCCACACATGTCCAGGGTTGCCACGCTACCTGGAAAACAGGGAAAACATGGAAATTAGTGAGCCCTGTTCCATACCTGGAAAAGGCATGGAAACTGAGCAAAATTGAAAATTAACATGGAAATCTTGTGTTGTCCTGGAAAATTTGATAGGCTTTCTAAAACATTTAATAATTTAAGTTTATTCTCAAATGTAAGTAGTTGGCTTGGAACTGTCTGTGGCTGTTCTAAATGTGTCTTTATCAATGTTGGTTGGCAAGCACATGGTTCATTGTTGCAAACAAACATTGATGTGCTTGCTAGCTAGCTAGCGCTTGGAATGTGTTGCTAACGGTAACGGCCTATAGCGCTAATACGTCCTGATATCCGCAAGTTAAAACGGTCACATCTCAGCGTAGGAACGTTGGATTTACTCAGGAAGTGGTAGAAGTTTGACTGGCGGTCAATGCAAATGTGTGATCTTTGCTACTTTAATAGATGATGCATTTGCCAAGTGATCAGTATTTAGCCTGTATGGTATATATAGTATATGTATGTGGATATATATACTGTATATATATATATATTTATATGAAGATGTTATAGCTAGCTAGCTATGATTTATTATCAAAATAATGAACAGCAAGCTAGATCCAAAACTAGGGCCGGTGGAGGAGGGCAAGTGTCACATTGGACAGACTACCAAAACAGAAAAATAAAGTATCTTAACTACAGCAAGTGATAGATGTCAGAAATACATTATCTGGAGATTCAATAAGGTAGTTGTATATGTCAGGATATGGGTTAGGGTTATATGACATCTCAGGGTTAGGGTCGTTCAGCCACATAGATGGAGGCAGACTGAAAGGACACACATCAAAATAATTTCATGATTTTTAAAATATATAACGACGTAGATCATTGATCGGCAACGACACTATATAGTTGTTTGCCTGACTGGCCATCGGATTTGGGCTCCTAATAGCTACAAATCAATACTGTTTTCTTATTTTAACGTATAAAAGTAGCAAAGACCATAAATGTGCATTGACCGCAAGTCAAACTTCTAACAATTCTACCACCCAAAAGGGGGCGTGATCGTTCTGATGACAGGGAGATGACGTATGACTGCTCTGATGAATTGGAATCACCACCATCACCTATACGTTTTAGGGAACCAAGTTTTTCAGCCCAGTGGTGTTCTAGGCTGGAAATTAGTTCTAGTTTAATACATCTACACTGAGCTATCAAAACACTGGTTAGACAGCTAACTATCTCTAAGCATTTAAGAGCTGATCGCACATCTAGACGGCACATCTTTTAAATCAAGTAAGTAGTCAGGTGTCCTCTGGGGGTGGGGGTGGGCCGGTGTGGTGGACGGGCAGGGGCGGAAAGTTTTAACGGTCTAGATATCATCACAAAACATGGTACCTGGAAAATCAAGAGGTGGTATGGAAAATTATTTCAAGGCAAGCGTGGCAACCCTGATGTCCCTCCCGCCACAAACCTCCAACCCACCCGCCCAATCACAGCCCCCCGCCCCCCACCCACTCGCAGCCCCCCGCCTTCCACCCCCCACGCTATCACAGTCCCCCGCCCACCACCCCCCACCCAATCACAGCCCCCCCCCCCTACAGGACCCTATGGAAGGAGCAAATCGATTAGCCTATAGTAGTGTCTTGAGGATGGTTATAGTTTGGTCCCAGCATGAAACATTGTCCGAAATTGCATGATGCCTGTTGGCTATCCAGTGTTCCATGCTGGCTATGTCTATGTAGTCTAATATCCACCTCTGCGTGGTCAAGAAATGGGGTGACTTCCACTTGCAAGCTATAAGCCTTTTGGCTGCTGTAAGGCCGGCCAGCCAGATGCGTCTTTGTTTGATGTTTAAATCTAGGTTTGAACTGTCATTTAACAATAGGACTACTGGTGAGTGTGGAATGTGTTTGGACAGGATCAGGGACAATGCATCACAAACTGTCCTCCAGAAATCAGCCACTCCTGGGCATTCCCATACCATATGAAAAAAGGTGCCAACTGTATTTCGGGTGCAAAGAGTACAGTTAGGTGAAGGTATGGTCTTTATTTTATGTAGCAAATATGGAGTGAAGTATGTCCTATGAGTAAAATTGAAATAGATAACCTGGTGGTTGGGATTTCTGGAGGAAAGGGATATGTTTTGCCAAGTTAATTGCCTATTTAAGTTATTGTGTGATAGTGTCTTTCCATACTCTGTCAATGTGTAATGGTTTTAAAGAAGCCTTAACCAGGATGGAGTAAAGAGCTGAGACCTGACCCCTGGGTCTGGTGAATGCTATGTGAAATGGATGCATGTCTAATGAGCTATTCCAGGGTACCCCGTATGTGCGCATAGCTGTACGTAATTGAAGGTAGAAAAAAAAGGACGTACCCGGTAAATTAAAGTTTCTCTGAATGTCTTGGAATGAGCGGAGACCCTCAGCCCCAAATAAATCTGAGAATGTGTGAACTCCCTTGTCACTCCACTGGGGAAATGAGATTGGACGCCCTCCCAACTGGAGAATTGAATTTTTAAATATAGGCGAATGGAGGTACCAGTTGGTTGAGATTTTGCAAAACTTTTCTGCGCATCGCCAAACTGTGATTAATTCAGTGATGATGGAGCCGAATTTCAATTTGGACTGTTTAATAGAAATGTTAGAGTATATGACGTCTTCGAACCTATGAGGATGGACAATGTTTTCCTCTAAGGGGCGCCAAGATACACGAGCGGCCGGATCAAACCATGTGGAGAGAGGACGCAGCACAAAGGACCAATAATACCATTCGAAGTTTGGTAGCCCCAATCCCCCTTCGTTTTTTAGCCTCTGGAGGGTTGAGAATTTGAGTCTGGGCTTCTTCCCCCTCCATATAAAATGAGAAGAGATATAGTGTAGTTTCTTCCAATAACCACTTGGTGGGGCTAGAGAGAGCATGGAACTAAAAAAGTTTATTCGTGGAAGAATATTCATTTTAATAACTGAGATACGGGAATGAAATGTGAGGGGTGAAGTTTTCCACCTTTGTAGATCAGATTCTACCTCCTTCAGCACATTCTTATAATTAATTGATACTGTGTTTGAAATTGAGGGGTAGATAGTGATACCTAGATATTTAATATTCTGGACCACTGGGGTGTTTAGTGAGATATCTAACTGTCTAGCTGAGGCATTCAGTGCAATAGAGCTGATTTTCCCCAGTTAATTTTGTAACCCGAAATTCGGCTAAAATTATTAAAGATATTTAGAAGGTGAGGAAGTGACTGAGGGATATTCTGAATAAAAAGAAGGATATCATCAGCATACAGAGATATGTGATGTTTGGTGTTGTGGACCGTAATAGGATCATGGGTGACTGACTGGCGAACGGCCTGGGCCACAGGTTCAAGAGATAGGACAAACAGCAGAGGTGGAAGCTTTCAAACTCAAACAACTTAATTAAAAATACAATGTGCCCTATTACAGAAGAGGCTATAAGTGCAGTGCATGGCCCTTATCATGCCAACTTTGTGTTGTAGGACATTGGATGCATGTTGAATAAGCTCACTGACTGGCTCCCGCTCATGAATCATGTTAATATTCATTAGCCTACCCCTCCATGTTTATCTGGGCACTGTCACAAACCCCTAATTGATAAAAAAAATGTTAACCAAAATCCAATGCAAGTCAACCATAACCCTAAATTAGCATGTTCAGCAATTTCATGTCCAAATCATAAATAATTATCTGAAAAGACTCAATTACCTGATTTAAATTACGTAAGCTTAACATGCAAACTAATTTAGGGTCCATTGACTTGCACTGGGTTTTGGTAAGAAATATTTTTGATGACAATTGGTTGTTAGTGACAGTAGCAGAACCAAAGTGTTGAAGTCTGTCCTTGTCCATAGACTTCTTTCAGTGTAAGGAACCAAATATGTGACTTTTGTAATATGGCTGAACTATCCCTTTAAGGTAAGGATTAGGTTCAGGTTGGGGTCATGCATTAACTTAGAGTGGTTAGGGTTAGGATAAGAGTCAGGCTTTGGTAATGGTAAGTGGTATGAGGAAGCTATTAGCTACTACTTAGTAACTACTATTGTGTGCAGGCTCACGTACCCTATAAGTGACTGGCTTGAATATTATTCTATAGTGGTATAGTACTATAGTAGTAAAGGCTGTAGATGCAGGTTACTCACTGCTGCCAGTGACCTTCAGGCCTCCTATCATGGTCTTGGTCTCAGCGTTGGTGTAGATGTAATCACAGAACTCCTTGGCCTTCTCCACAAAACTGGGATCCAGGTCAGCATCGGTCATCTCCTCCATCTTTTGCAACGTCTTTGAGTTGCCTGGACGCTCGAACACGAAGCACTTCCTTACCGGGAAGAATCTCCTCAGACACAACCGAGGGCGGTTCTTTATCTCAATCGTTCCTTTGATTTGAGATGATTCAGGCATGACATTTCAAGCATGCTAATTTCGGTACCATTGGTTTTTGGTTAACACTTGCTCACTGTTAGTGGTCAGAGACAGTGCCCAAATGAACAAAACCAATGTGCGGATTGAAATCTGTCCTTGTCCATAGTCTTTCTAGGGTAAATAACCAAATAGAGCAATAGAGAAAAGAGTGATTTTTAGTTCATGTTAAATGTCCTATAAGAAAGTTAAGCAACTGCTATTTTATTCATGTAAATATATTTGAGATTGATCAAACAACACAGTTGAATAATTAATTCAGGTTGTTGTTGTAATCCTGACATTACTATTCACCCTCTTTGGTGTATCGTGTTTAACCTGCTGAACATGAACAAATTAGAGTGCTGAAACACTAACAGGTAGCTTTGGAGTTTTGAACAGGGGTCAGTTTGACCCCTAGCTGCAAAGCAGAGATTACAATTACAATTGTAAAATCAATGCAGGTCAATCTTCTCTGCAAATGAAATTTGTTAATCACTTTGCTGATCTAGAACAGGAGTACTTAGAACTACTTTCACCCCTGTCTGCAAGTCATGATCTAGCCTCTCATTCTGACCGTCATCCAGTTTGAGTGAGTTCTCCAGGTACTCATCCGCCTTGATGGATTCTCCGCCAATCTCTAGTTTCAGGTAGAAATCTCTGATGGTCCAGACGAAGGAAGGGAATGCTTTCATGAACTCATTAGACTTGGCCTCCTTGGCCTCCTCTCCCTTTGCCTTACTCTTCACCTGAATGTGCTCCGTCAAATGAGTCACATAGCTGTAGGGAGCGCTGTTCAGGATTTAAACTGTCCTCAAATTAAATAAAGCACACACACACACAGGTACTGTACATGTACACACACTAGAGGTAGCATTCACTAGGACATCTGTGTCCTCTTGATATTTCATACAATTAATCCATCAATTGTTTTCATGAAATTGCTTGAAATTGAAAGAGATGCTATTATTATTATTATTATTATTATTATTATTATTATTATTATATGCTATCAGCCCAATAGAGCTCTCAGGTCTCCTGACGCTGGCTTTCTCTGTACAAAAGAAGAGATATAGTGAGGCTGCGTTCTCATTTTATGCATCCAAATTGTGGAATGCACTGCCAGGTTACATTAGGGATGCAACCTCAGCACATATGTTCAAGTCAAGACTGAAAACCCACCTAGCAGTGACTACATCTCCGGTGAATTCACCCCGGAGGAATTCGCTGCTGCCCTCCAGCATCTAAAGCCAGGGAAAGCTCCGGGGCCTGACTCCATCTGCCCAGAGCTTATTCTCCATGCCGCACCCGCCTTGAAGTCCTTGCTGAGAGCGTTCCTTACTTTCTGTTTGCGCCAACTCAAGATCCCCAAAATCTGGCGAAGAGCCCTAGTTGTTGCGATCCCTAAACCGAATAAGCCTGAAGGGGACCCTAAGAGTTACCGTCCCATCTCTCTGTTATGCATCCCCTTCAAGATCCTCGAGCGCCTCATCTACGCCCGCATCGAACCAATTGTCGACCCGCTGCTCCCACGTGAGCAGGCCGGGTTCCGACGCGGGAGGTCGACCGTAGATCAAGTCACCCTTATAACTCAAGACATCGAGGATTGCTTTTCGCCAAAAAAGAAGGCCGGGGCCGTCTTTATAGACCTGACGGCTGCCTACGATACCGTATGGCATCGCGGCCTCACCTGCAAGCTGCTCCGCCTGCTGACGGACAGGCACATGGTCAGAATGATCATGGAGCTCATCCGTAACCGCAGCTTTACCCTTACCACCGGTTGCGGACAGCTAAGCAGGCTTCGACGCCTTAAGAACGGCGTCCCTCAGGGATCGGTCCTGGCCCCCCTCCTCTATAATATATACACCTATGACCTGCCCAACACACTCTCGCGGACGGAAGTACGCCTACGCAGACGACCTCGCAGTGGTGTACTTTGCTGGAAATTGGCAGTCTGTGGAGGGGATTCTGAGCCAGGACATGCAGACACTAGTGGCATACTTCCGGAAATGGAGATTGAAGCTTAGCGAGGCAAAGACGGTGTCGGCTGCCTTCCACCTTAACAGGGAGGCTAAACGTGAGCTTAGAGTACACCTAGATGGAACTCCCCTGCCATGTTCCGCTGAGCCAATCTATCTCGGCGTGACATTGGACAGGACGCTCACGTTTCGTCGACACCTCGAGTCACTGCGCAAGAAGTTAACAGCTCGTGTGGCGTTGATGAGGCGACTGGTTGGCTCGGGCTGGGGCGCCGGCGCAAGGACCTTGCGCACGGCAGCCCTAGCCCTCGTTTATTCAACTAGTGAATACTGCGCCCCAGTATGGTGTCGCAGTGCCCACACCCGCCTCATCGACTCGCCTATAAACGAAGCCTTGCGCATTGTGACAGGATGCCTGCGTCCTACCCCCGTGGACAACCTTCCCATCCTAGCAGGCATCCAGCCCGCAGGCCTCCGCCGCATGGGAGCCACAGCACGTCTCGCCTGCCAGGCCGTGGAGCTTAATAACCATCTGCTCCATGATAGGCTCACTATAACAGCGGAGCCCTCCCGGCGTCTCAAGTCGAGACACCCATTTGTGCCTGCCGCACAGGATCTCAGGCAGCAATGCAGAGATCTTAACATCAGTGCGGCAGGATGGGCGGATTATATGTGGCGCGCGGAGTGGGAGGCAAACACCTCCAAACTCCGCGACCACATCCCAGTCGCCGGCCCTGAGCCCCTCGGGATGGACTTGCCAAGGCTATCCTGGGTGAGGCTCAATCGTCTCCGGACCGGCGTCGGGCGTTTCCGCTCATCAATGCACAGATGGGGCTTGGCCCCAAATGCGTCATGCGAGTGTGGCGCAGAGGACCAAACCGCAGACCATGTTATCCTGGATTGCCCGGTGTACCACCCACCCAACGGGATGCATGGTCTGTCGGTATTAGATGACGAGACGATGACGTGGCTTCTGGAGGGGTGTCCAGAAATATAGCCCGGGTGAGCCCCTCAACCAGGTCTCGGGGTGGTAAAAGGGTAGCCCCTCGGCCCGAGCCTGGTGGAGTGGAGAGAAAAACAACTACCCATACGCCGAAGAAGAAAACCCATCTTTTTAATATTGCCTATAATTCAATTCTGATTATATAATGATTAAAGCACTTTGAGCTGCAACGTTTGCAGGAAAAGTGCTATACAAAAAAAAAGTTATTATTATTATTACTGTCGCTAATTATTTATATATACAATTCTGGCTTACGTGTTGATTACATGGTTTATAACATAATGTCAATCCATTTATTTTCTCGTTTCCCAGTCCTCAGTTGAAGGCCAACAAACCTTTGCAAAATAGGAGGTGTGTCACAATCAGGTCATTTCTTGACAGGGACCTGTTTTTGCTTGCGACAATGCTCATTTTAGAACTAGTGACTGAAAATATACTAAAATCCTGTAGCAGCACTTTAATTGTGCACACACACACTCCAAATGATACGTAAGGGGGCGCTGTTCAGGAGGAAAACTGTTTCCAGATGAACAACATACACTAGTACACTTATGCAAACAGTAGGGATATCAAATGTTAATCAATCAGTTGATAATAATAATAATAATAACTTTATTTGTATAGCGCTTTTCCTGCAAACGTTGCAGCTCAAAGTGCTTTAATCATTATATAATCTTAATTTAATTATTTAGTAATTTAAAGGCAATATTAAAAAGATGGGTTTTTAGTCTTGACTTGAACATATTTGTTGAGGTTGCATCCCTAATGTAAACTGGCAGTGCATTCCACAATTTGGGTGCATAAAATGAGAACGCAGCCTCACCAAATCTCTTCTTTTGTACATGTGGTACACAGAGGAAACCAGCGTCAGAAGACCTGAGAGCTCTATTTGGCTGATATGCTAGCAGAAGACCTGAGAGCTCTATTGGGCTGATATGCTAGCAGAAGACCTGAGAGCTCTATTGGGCTGATATGCTAGCAGAAGACCTGAGCGCTCTATTGGGCTGATATGCTAGCAGAAGACCTGAGAGCTCTATTGGGCTGATATGCTAGCAGAAGACCTGAGAGCTCTATTTGGCTGATATGCTAGCAAAAGGTCTTTCAGATATTCTGGTGCTGTGCCAGTTACATGATACTATGATAGTATGATACAACGAATACCGCCTTGGGCTGTATATAGCCTCTATATATCTTGTTAGACAAAATAGCCTCTATATATTTTGTTAGACACAGTATTTAATCCATCAGTTGATACATTTTCTGAAAAGTAATGATGGTTGACTAATGAAATTGCTTAATCATGCTTGCCTTAACACATACACAAACACACACATACACACACACCAAAGGATACTTTAAGTTTTCTAGGGCCTGATTGTCAATAGTCCCCATACTGTTGTACACCAGGACGCTACTCAGTAACACGGCCAGGGAGAAGATCCAGGTGTCGTTCTTGGCATTTCCCTGAAACACACACCAATGTGTTTGGGAAGTAAGTATATATACCGTTGTTTTGCTCATCAGTGTACATGTTGCTGCTATTGGGTGGTTTTGAAATTGGTTGTGTTTCTGGAGGTTTTATAGGATGTTTTGCAGTGTGCTGACCCTACCTTCTCAACATCCCCCAGTCCCTCAGTGTCCAGCAGCACCAGAGTGTGTCCAGGTTTAGAGGGGTGAGGCACACACCACATCCAGATACCTTTAGTCTTAGACTCTATGGTGCTTCCCAGGGCAAAATCTAAACAGAGACAAATAAGTAAGTAAGTCTAAGAAAATCTAGAAAACATTATTATTATTTTTTAAACAGTTGGCCGACAATGTCTAGTTAGACGATCTTACATTTTTTCCTTGAAGCTAGTTTGTTCATGAGGTAGGATGTGCCGGTGCGATACAGCCCGACCACCGCCACAACCACAACAGGCTGCTGGATCTGCTTCAGGATCGTCACAGAGTCAGACACGACTTGGAGGTTTCCCTCAGGGTCGTTCTCAATCAGACACACTGGTTTCTTCATCCTCACTGTAGAATCTGCCATTATCATGGCCAGCAAAATCACCACAAACACATGACTACAAGACAGATCTGACTACTGATAACTACAAACAAGTGAGTTAGTTAGATCGTATACAAATGCAACATTTCATGACCAGCAGTTACTTCAATAGAGGTTCTAAACCCAATTACTACCAAGTTACGTTGACTTCATAATCTGTCATAATTCACACAAATGTTGAGTGCATATACAAATATAGAGTGCAGATACATTTTGATTCTCCTTATGACAAAATGAACATAAAGCTAGTATTTGGTCAAATCAGAATGTTCCAATAGAGGTAAGAATGTAGTCGAGTACACATGCAGAGACCTACCTTGAGATCAGATTATTTCAGTCAAGAAGGTTGAATGAAATGTTAGAGCCGTTTAGAGTTAGAGACTGCTTCTGACAGTCTAGACCAGATTCAGATGAATTAAGCACCTCTGAGTCTTATTGAGAGCAAAGAGACCTTTCTTGTCCCGGAATGTACAGTCAAATTTTGTGAAAAACTTGACTCTAATACTTCTAAATAATAACAAAAACTGTAGGGCGGTCAACTCCTCCAGAAATGAGTTAACAGAGTCTTCACCTACAAGCGAGTTTGTTTAATCTCAACGAGACGTCCTTGATATAACTTCTAAGATAAAACGATTCGGTCAAATACTACATCAGCAAGCAATAGCATTTCATTCCATGGAAAGGGGTCCTATCTAGTTTCACCTCTGCAGGCGAGTATCAGCTAGGCGTCAATAGGTTAACTGCAGAAGCTTCACCAGACAAGAGCCCAGTTTCGCCTTGGTACATAGTCTTTATTTGATTTGACAGGGATGGGCTGTCCCTCCTCCCCCTATCTGGTAATTTTTAACTGTAAGCAATAAAACTGTTGCAACTGTCACCATTTGATTTCTAAACAAGTGTTCTAGTTTGGCATGTGGCCTTCAACTCCTTTCTGTGTGTGTGCGAGAATACTGTGTGTTATCTTCTTCTTCTGGCCCCCCGCCGTTGTCATGGTGACAGTGGCTGCTGCACACTCTGTCTGCAACTGTATGAGCACCTGTGTGAGCAGCCTAGTCTTGCTAGGCAACGTTAGACATTCTGTTATGTTTGTAAGAAACAGGTAAGCATATGCACACAGTTATGTTTTTAGGATGTACAGACATTTTTATACAGTTACTTTGGGTGTATTCTACGTGCGTTCTAAAGCACTAATTCGCCAGTTATTTGATCTTCAAACCCATTCCCTCATGACTAGGTCAGTGTGTTCTTATCAGAATAGCTTGTGGAAACATAACTGTTGCCAGGCCCACAGAGTCCCATGACTTGGGATTCGATTAACAAGTTAAAATACAGTATAGAAGAATAGACTTATCATTAATCATTAGTTATGATAGTATAAAATGAGTATAGGAAAATAGAATATCATAACAGCAGGTGCAAAATGGTTGTTAGCACATAGGCAAAAATGTACAGGCGGTTTGAATGATAATACTTTCTTTTAGTCAGGCGCTTTTCTTCTTCATGTCACTCAAAAACAGAACCTCTCTTTTGGCTTTGCGTGACCTTCCCATTTTTTCTCAACTGACCTCAGTCACATTTAAATGAGCACATAGTACATGAGTTATCACTTCTAGTTATTTTAATACAAATCCCGAACAAAACCAAAGCTGTTGATGATCACCAGACACCCTCTATAGTACAGACCATGCAGGGCCTGAGTTAGTTCACGAAGCAACTCCTTAGGCACTTAAATATAATCTCTTATCAGAGCTGCCAAGTGTTCAATAAAGATAAAGCAGCTTTATGTTCAATAAAGATAAAGACAAAAGAGAAAGTGTTTTTTAAGTTTCATTTTTAGATGGTCTCATTTCCCAGAAATGGCCTGATGTGCTGGAAAAGTGCTGACTTGGATATCCTGACTAAACCTTGGAGGAACAGAGAGGTCCGTACACTGCTGAAGTAGGTACGCAACAAGTCAGCACTTTTCCAGCACATCAGGCCATTTCTGCCCTGCTAGCCCATTGATACCAGCCGTCCCTGATTATACTAGTTAGCTAGCTAGCTATAGCAAGAGTGCATAGCTGCTGGATACAAATTCACTGGGCTCTAATAACCTATATTTGGACCAAAATTGCCTTCATCTCATACAGTATATTTGAAAAATCAGGTGTAGTGCTGAGGCACAAATGTGTACATTTCAAGCCTGCAAACTGCGACACTTTAAATGAATGTGCAATAACACTATGTGCAATATGACAACCCTAGTCGTTTTATCTGTACAGTATAGTGGATAGTGTACATAGCCTTTATTTATGTAAACCAGCTCCTTTCCCTTCTTGTTTTTTTTCTTTCCTAGCACCAGGGGAGCCACCCCTCCCAAATTTCGTTGTTTGGTACCTGTACTATATCAATGACAATAAAGACCATTCATTCATTCATTTAACTGAAATTACACTGACAGTGCACTGTAAGTTAACTTTACTTGAAGTTGTTAATTAGCTATAGCGAGCTAACTAGATCATCCACACAGTGATTAGCTTGTGCTAAACCACACAATGTTGGCTAGGCAGCCTCCATGTTATGGGCCCCAAAAGAAGGTCTGTGAATGAATACCTTTCTTGTTTTAAAAACGTTGTGACTAGCTGTCGCCCTTTTTTGTCACTTTCCTGACTTTGGCTTTGCCTTTGCCTTTGACGACATCGTAACATCAAGTGTTAACATGTCATTTTCTGAAGTTTTAATATGTTTTCAGGCGAGAAAGTAACCACAGTATTCCCAAAATGTGTCCAGTTTACCAAAATAACCCGTTTATATTTATATATCTGATCTGACAATTTTTTCCGTCTTCTGTTCCTACCTATATTACGGCTGCGTTCGTAAATTCGCCCTGGAAATCTGATCAGCACTCATGGAATGCCTCGTCCAATCAAATTACCTGGTCCCTTTATGACGTTGAACCCAGTGTGCGGGTTCATACTGGGTTCACACTGGGCACAGTACTGCGCTCTCAGAGCGAATTTACGAACGCACCCTGCGTTGCTTACATACCTTCACTTACGGAGTTCGACAGAAACTGTTCCTAACTGTAGTATATTTTACTTAAACACACACATGCATAGATAGACTGTATATGGTATGGGCCTGTATGCTATGAAGGGATGTCTCCTGACAAAGGGAGTTTATGACACCTTGTAAACACATCCTTTGTCTCAAGGGCCATATGTTTTTGCCTCAGGAAGTGCTGTCCTTATATGGGCATTTTAGGATGACTTCCTGTGAATCTGCCCTGAACTTTAACCTGGAATGACTTTTAGGCCAGGTGACATCATTTTAGGGTCTCCTACTTTTCACACTTCAAGCATCCATACAGTGACCGTGATAGGACCATTGTTCTGACCTGGGGTCAGCTGACAGCAGCCTCCTCCGGACCCTGCAGGAACCTGAACCTGGGTCTCCTCTCACCCCTGGGGACTTCTGGAGGATGTTAACATAATATGTCATTATGTTCATATTATGGAACCACACCAACATGAAACTACTCTCAATAATTTAACTGCTTTTTGCTGCAACTCATTTCAAAATAGTAGAAAATACCACTGCTCATCTGAGGTGCTGGAGCTGAAGAGTATCAAATAGAGTGGAAAAAAGCAGCATCCGCACACTCAAATCTGTGTAAAGATCATTCTTTTTTGGGCCTTCTTCAGGCATAAAGCAGTGACAAGCGAATGCAGTTAGTACAAAGGGTTCAAACAGCATCACTTGATCAGTGAATGCACAACACCTCTGTCAAATATTTAATCTAGTGGCTAGACATCAAGGAAATTGTAGTCCTAGATTTAGTGGCCTACAAAAGCCACATACACAAGTGTTCACTGAGACAAGAAACACCAAAATACATCAAATATTTACAATATATATATATACATAACAGGACAAAAAACAATAGACATTCTCTATAGTTTTTTGTACTGCAACTCATTTGACTGCATGTTCTCTGTGATTCTAAGCCGCGACTGGTGAAAGTCGCATGAGATGCAGTGAAGTAAAGCACAACAATCGTCTTTGACCCCTGGGTACAATCTCAATGAGATGCAGAGAAATCAAAAGACATGTTCTGCAAGACTGTAATAGATTTATGAGAGAACTGGCTATTTCTGTAACAATGGCGCCCTCCTGTGGACTAAAAGTACAACTACCTTCTTTGACACTCATCTACACGTGAACGTGCAAAACGGAGCCACAGGGGTGAATTGGGTTTGGGCCTTAGTGGTGAAGAACAAATGCAATAACTCCTGCTTTTGCTTCACAATTGAGTGTTCAAAGTAATACAAACAAGACTGAACATTTAACTTTTAATACAGAAGTTAAAATACAATAATAGTTAAAATACAATAAAAAAATGACAATACAATCAGAACTTAAAAGACATTAACCAATAAACTCAACAAGTGACTTAAGTGCCTGGCAGTTCTTCACCACCTCTGGAACAGAAGACAAAGTCTGTAGAAGAAAGAAAGAGATACAAAACAATCAATAACTTACTCACATGTATCAATCCCATATCCCAATACTGCACACACAGAATACCATTGATACCAACATAGAATCACATCATTCTACAATGAAATGGGTATGACCAAACCCCTGGCTCTGTTCCAGGCTTTCTGACCTTTCTGACTGTCTCATCATGTTATCCAGGACTCGGAGCTCACTCTCCTGTTTCCTCTGGTTGGTTTCATGGACCATTTGCTGCAGAAGAACACACAGAGACACAGTGAGCCATGCTGTGTGACCCATGGACATACTATTCATCAAGTAAGTAAGTAAGTACATTTTATTTATAAAGCACCTTTCAAAACGAAGTTACAAAGTGCTGTACAGTGGACATCACATAAAAACAATCAGGTAAAAACAAGTTCACATAGGGCACATAAGGGCACAAGAGCAATAAAACAACAAGAGATAAAACAAAACAATGACCTATAGAAGTGGGTCAGGTGAAAATATCATAGAATAAAGTGCAAACAAAACAGGTGTGTTTTTAACAAGTTCTTAAAACAATTAACAGATCGAGCATTCTTTATCGACACTGGGAGGGCGTTCCACAGTGTGGGAGCCACTACTACAAAAGCTCGGTCACCCTTGGTTCTGAGGTTGGTCGAGGGTATGACCAGGAGGCCCTTGTCCGAGGACCTGAGAGATCTCACATTGGGCTTTGCCTGTAATAATTCCGAGATATAGAGAGGGGCCAGCCCGTGTAATGCCTTATAAGTTATTAAAAGGATTTTAAAATAAATTCTGGATTTAACGGGTAGCCAGTGAAGAGCGGCCAAAACCGGGGTTATATGAGCTCTGCGATGTGTGTTAGTGAGAATTCTGGCAGCTGTGTTTTGTACTAATTGTAGTCGGTTAATAGAAGAGCGGCTGAGGATAGAGTAGAGTCCGTTACAGTAGTCTAGACGTGAGGAGATAAATGCGTGCATAATTTTTTCGAGGTCTTGAGAAGTAAGGATTGGTTTGATTTTTGCGATATTGCGAAGATGGTAGAAACATGACTGTGTGACCTTTTTTACATGGTATTCAAAATTCAAGTGGCTATCATTGGATGCCAATGAACCGAGGGACCGCCGAATTTCATTCGAGGTACTCTCAGGGCCTATAACTAGTATCTCAGTTTTATCTGCATTTAACTGTAGGAAGTTTTGTGCCATCCAATTATTTATTCCAGCAATACAGTCATATAAGATGGTGAGTTTGCTGAGATCACTTGGTTTAAAAGAAACATACAATTGCGTATCATCTGCATAACAGTGATAGGAGATGCCATCAAAACTATTAATAAGAGCACCAAGGGGTAACATGTAGAGGGAGAACAGGATTGGACCAAGGATTGAACCCTGGGGGACCCCACAGGCCAAGGGAGATGTGGAGGAGACATAGCTGTCGATAGCGACAGCCACACTTCTCCCTGACAGATAGTACGAAAACCATTTCAGAGCTACCCCATCTAAACCCACCCACTGTTGGAGCCTATTTAAAAGGATGTCGTGGTCAATAGTGTCAAATGCTGCGCTTAAGTCAAGCAGCAGCAGCACTGAGCACTCTCCGACATCAGCCCTCATAATGATGTCACTCGACACTCTAAGAAGTGCAGTCTCGGTGCTGTGCTTCTGACGGAAGCCAGACTGAAATTTATCAAACAACTTGTTATTGTCAAGAAATTGTAAAAGTTGGTTACAAACAACTTTTTCCAGGACCTTCGAAATGAATGGGAGTTTGGAGATTGGCCGGTAATTACTGTGGACTAGGGAATCAAGGCCTGTTTTTTTCAGGAGAGGTTGGATGATGGCATGTTTGAAATGATCAGGCACACACCCAGAGGATATGGAACTGTTAATAATAGACAAAATGTAGGGACTGAGGCTATTGAAGACAGCTTTTAAAAGTGAGGTTGGGATGGTGTCAACAGGACTAGAGGAGGGGTTCATGAGTGAGATAATTGGGGTAAGATCATCTAAGGAGATAATGTTGAACTGGCGTAGCGAGGGAGCTGGAGGAGGCTGGTCGACAATGATGATGTTTGGAGGTGTTATCTTGGATCTTATATTGTTAACTTTATCTAGAAAAAATGATAAGAATAGTTCACAGTCATTATCAGAGTAGACAGGAACTGGGGGAGGAGGTGGATTAACCAGGGTGTTTATAACTGCAAAAAGAGCTTTAGGCTTATTCTTATTAAGGTGGATCAGGTTGGAGAAATATATGGTTCTTGCATCCTCAACTTTTAGGTTGAAAGAGGTGAGGAGTTCCTTCATGTGAATGAAGTTCACATGAAGCTCAGCGTGCAGGTTGTTGGTCAGCCCCCGGAGGGTGTGGTGCAGCAGGGTGACGTCCGTGACGGCCTGGTCCAGCTGCTCTCCCAGGTCCAGCTGTGTGGAGCGAGCCCCGGCCCGCGAGGCCTCCAGCTCCGCCTGCAACTCCTCCCTCTCACACCTGAGACACACAGAGAGAGAGAGAGAGAGAGAGAGAGAGAGAGAGAGAGAGAGAGAGAGAGAGAGAGAGAGAGAGAGAGAGAGAGAGAGAGAGAGAGAGAGAGAGAGAGAGAGAGAGAGAGAGAGAGAGAGAGAGAGAGAGAGAGAGAGAGAGAGAAAGACACACACACACACAGAAAGAGAGAGACACACACACACAGAGAGAGAGAGAGAGAGAGCGAGAGAGAGAAAGAGAGAGAGACACACACATACAGAGAGAGAGAGAGGGACAGAAAGAGACACAGAGAGACAGAGAGAGAGAGAGCGAGAGAGACGCACACAAAAATATTAAAAAGCATATCCATCTGCACAATATTGGATGCTCCGAGTCCAACCCAGACCAGGTTCATTGGACATCCATTCGACCGTAGTAATAATAATAATAATAATAATAACTTTTATTTGTATAGCACTTTTCCTGCAAACGTTGCAGCTCAAAGTGCTCCAATCATTATATAAATCATCATTTAATTATTTAGTCATTTAAAGGCAATATTAAAAAGATGGGTTTTTAGTCTTGACTTGAACATATGTGCTGAAGTTGCATCCCTAATGTAAACTGGCAGTGCATTCCACAATCTGGGTGCATAAAATGAGAATGCAGCCTCACCAAATCTCTTCTTTTGTACATGTGGTACACAGAGAAAACCAGCGTCAGAAGACCTGAGAGCTCTATTGGGCTGATATGCTAACAGATATTGTGGTGCTGTGCCAGTGAGAGCTTTATAAACAGTGAGTAGAGCCGTGAGTGAACGTAGGTCTTACTGGAGGCGGTGGAGGGCAGCTCTGAGGTCCTCGCACTCGATGTTCCTCTGCCGAAGGCTGTGCAGGTTGACCCGGTTGGAGCTCTCGCTCTCCGCTATCTGCTCACGGGTCATGACGCTCTCCATCTGCAGGAACTGAGGAGGAGGGAGGGAGGATACAGACGAGAGCGTTTACTTTTACACCGCTCACTTCTACCGTGTCGTCATCAGGAGGGAGAGAGAGTGAGAAAGTGAGAAAGAAAGAAAGAGATAGAGATTCTGTATCACATAAGTACAGACAAGAGACCCAGAAAGAGAGAAGAACGGGTGACATCGAAAGAAAAAGAGAGGGAGAGCAAAAGAGAGAGAGAGAGAGAGGGTACCCTAAACCAACGAGAGACAGACAGACAGACAGACAGAGCAGGTCCCTCCTACCTCGTTCATCTCCCTGGCGGTGCAGAGCTGGCTGCTGGCCTCCCTCTGGCTGTGGGCCAGGCCCTGGGTCAGCTCCCCCACACGCTGCTCCGACTGGCCCAGCGCTGCCTCCAGCCTGGGGGACAGAGGGGACAGAGGGGAGAGAGAGAGAGAGAGAGAGAGAGAGGGGGGGGGGCGGTATTTAGTTTTTATTGGGTCCCTATTGTTTCTTGGGTGATTTCCCTGGTTTCCTGGGGGGGGGGTAGGGCAAGTCAATGAAAAGAGGCTGGAGGGGGGGGGGGGGTACGTACTCGGTGGCTCTGTCGACGGCTTGCTGGACCTCTTGCCATGACTGCTGCGACCTGAAAGAACACAGTTGGTTAGTACACAGGGATGGGGTGGGGTGGGGTCAGGGGAGGAAAAGGTGAGGGGGACATGTGAGCTGGGGTAACGAAGAGACCTGCTAGGGGGGTCCGGAAACATTTAAACATGAAATAAAAATATAACAGGTGACCTGTTTTGGATTAAAAAACTAGGGATTTCACCGAAAGGTTGATTGGTATGCAGTACACGGCACCGAGTGGCGCGGCGCGCGCACACACACACACACACACACACACACACACACACACACACACAGGACACGACAGCAACTTACATTTGTCCCCACGTGAGACAAATCGCAAACCTAAAGCCTACTAGGAGGTTTGTAGTCATTTCCAACGTGCAAGAACTTAACTCATTGACTGCCAAAGACGCCAATTGGCGTCTTATAGAATAGTAACGTTGACTGCCAAAGACGCCAATTGGCGTCTTATAGATTTTTTTTTTTTTTTCGCGGGGATCGCGTTATTGACATGTTCTACACCTAGCGAGTGAATTTCAGACTTGGGTGTAATGTATTTCGGTCCCAGATGGGGGCAGTAGTTCGATAAAAGCCTGGAGAAGGAAGTGGCTTGCTGTGGGTTGTAGTAATGGCGAAACGGATCAGGGTATGTGCCAAACGGGGGGAGGAGCATTGCGACGCGGAGCATTGCGGAGCATCGCGGAGCAGCGCGGCCATCGCGCGACTCTTCAAACAGTTCAGAGTCGGATGATACAGAAAAAGTGCAGAAAAAAAAAAAAAAAAAAAGTTCTGCAGAAAAAGCTCGTTTTCTCTGTTTATTGGTCAAAATCAGGTGTTTTTGCTGAAACCACCCTATGTTCTACGGCCGATTTCTAAACACTCAAAGAGGCTAGAAACAAACTTTATTTTTCTGATGAAAGAAGAGAGTCTAAAGTTTTGCTAGATATGTTCAATGTTTATGTAGTCCGAAAAGTCAATATTTGTTGGGTCTTCAAAGTTCAGCGAACATGCCCCAAAAGTCTGGCAGTGTGGAGCTCTCCGCTCTGAACATGGCTGGCAGTCAAAAGAACTTCATTTTTTATTTATATTTTTTCTCATCCACAGCACACCTTGGCTGGTAGACCAAAGTATTTTTTATCCCCCCCCCCCCCAGGGTGAACTGACTTGTGGGTCTCAGAGGCCAGGGCCTGCTCCAGGAAGGCATAGGAGGCCAGAGAGGAGGACACCGTGGCAGAGAGCTCCGTCACCTTCCTCTCCAGCTGAACCTGCTCCTCCTCTCCCTCACTCATCTTCTGACGCAGCATACCCATCTCTGAGAGAGAGAGAGAGAGAGAGAGAGAGAGAGAGAGAGGAAGAGGGGAGAGAGAGAGGAAGAGGAGAGTGAGGAATAGGAGAGAGAGTAGAGAGGAAGAGAGAGAGAGAGAGAGAGAGGGAGGAAGAGGAGAGAGTGAGTGAGAGAAGAAGAGGAGAGAGAGTAGAGAGGAAGAGGTGAGAGAGAGAGAGGAAGAGGAGAGAGAGGAATAGGAGAGAGAGAGGAAGAGGGGAGAGAGAGAGGAAGAGGAGAGAGTGAGAGAGGAAGAGAGAGAGAGAATATACACAGTCAGTTAGCCAAGTCCAAGTTTAACAGGGGAGGGATGTATGATGTTCTGTTAGTGTGTTAGTGTGTGTGTCTTACCTGAACCCATGATGGTCATCTGCAGGTTCAAGTCGCTAATCTGTTGTTGGGCCTCTTGCAGGTCGGAGGACGCCTGGTCCAGTTCCTCTTGAACCTGCTGTGTACAAGTGACAGGAGGTCAGAGTTGACCCTGACACACACAGTGGTGTGGGACGTGTACAACATACAAGTTATGTACAACATTTGAGAGAGAGAAGCATTCTTTCTTTCCTCCCTCCATCCATCCATCCCTCCCTCCCTCCCTCCCTCCCTCAAAGTGGGAAGAATATGATTGAGTAAATGATGCCAGGTTTTTCTGTGTGTGGAATCGGGTACTTCACACTAAACACTTATAGTGCCGAAATATGGACCTCACATTTCATAGCTCAGATTTTTGGCGAAAAGCGAATGCTTTTCCTGTTCTAAACATCGCCAGACTTATCAAAATAAGCCTAGATTTTTCCTTTAGCGATGTTGATGGAATAGCCAGCTGGCTTTAACGTCATGTTCTCACATGAAAATCCGAAGCATGTAACTCAGCAAGTGGATGAGTTTGCAACATTGTTGCATAAATTATTTCTCTGATTTGCGTTCTCACAGCAACTTTATGTAAACGAAGTAACATACGCAATCGAAGTAACAGACGTGGTAGTTGATTGGTCCGAAAAATTTAAAATTGCCCGTTCGTCCCGCTCTTATCCAGATCAACACGCATGCGCTGTTGTTTTCCTATGGACAGCCTCGATGCGTCGTTTCTAACCGGAGCGAAACCACCCTTTTCAAGCAGAGCATCCGTCGGCTGTTTGCTCCGGGAGCGACTTTGAATGCGCGTTCTCACAGCTCCAAACGACGCAGAGCAAAGCAAATTTTATCCTAAACACCGATTCCGAGTGAAGCAAATGTTCTAGTGAGAACACACCCTAAGACCCACCTGTTTAGGCTTTTAATGTCAGATTGTATGTCACCCCATATTCTGTGTTGTCCTTATACGTTTTTAGCAATGTTCTGGTTTCCCAGACCTGTGAAGTGCTCTGGGTAATGTGATAAATGCGCTATACACATAAAATGTGTTATCATTATTAATAACAATAATAATACTAATATTAAACGTGTGTCTGACCTGCTCCCTCTCGTCCAGGGCTTGTTCTCTGTCTGAGAGGTGCTGGTTCCTCTCTGTGACGGCGGCCGCTGCCTTCTGGTTCAGCTGGAGCAGCAGAGGTGTGGCCCGCTGGAGCAGACGCCTGCTGGTCCTCAGCTGTGGGAGTGTGGGAAAAAATGTCTTTAATACAATAACAATGTGACAATGTTTACTGGAAACTGTGTGAATACTGAAGACTGTGTGAATGACAAGAATGCAGAGCAGGATACTCATGTGATAAACAAAGGTGTTACCACTACTGATAAGCAGAAGACTTCAGAGGAGAAGAAGCACTGTTCCTTCTCACTCTGGGACAGTTATGTCTACTATGACTAACTGTTGAACCTACTATAGCCAACCCCAGGACAAACCGCCCACTGATGTTGTAAACCTATAAATGTGGTCAGCTGGGACGGCCCCAGTTGAGCCATTGTACTGAGAACCACATTTTTGTTGGCTGGACGATCGCTCCTTCTTGCAAGAACTAAATAAATACTCATGTAATGTAATCAGTAATGATTTGATAAGTCTCCGTCTCCTGGTTACAAAGTTTAGTATTCTGTGTATTTGAATCTGACAGGGAGTCAGGAGACCATGGAACACATCACACACACATTAGGGATGCTCCGATTTATCGGCCACCGATTTAAATCGGCCGATTTCACTCCAAATGACTCGATCGGTGATCGGCAAAAATGGCCGATCGCAAAAACTTTTTTTTTTTTTTCTTTTTTCCCCCTGGGGAAGACAGATAACTGAACAGAAAACATAGGCGGACGTAACAGTATGTAAACCATGAAGGCCACGTTTATGATGTCTTTTATACTGCCATATCGACTGACTTGGGCTTCAGGCCCTAACTGGGTGATAGGCCAGACCTTTACTATGCCATAAAAATGGGTCTGCGTTTGCTTGGTGCCTAATGGATCAAAACTTTTGTCTAAAAAGCAAAAAATATGTAGGCTATCCAGTCAGTAGGCCTACAGTTATGTATTGTCGGGTTCTGGTTCTGGGCTTAAATGCCATATTCTATTCAGCTTGGTTGTAATGCAAGCCATGCTAACCCGTCGCTAGTTCAAACAGACCATAGACTTTAAACAACAAAGAGACACGGAATCAATCATGATTAGTATTTACTTGCAAGGAGGACGAATATGAGGCCTCTCCTGTAGGAAGAGACGCCATATTGGTACTAATCTTCTCCTCCTGTAAGTCAGTCTTTTATTCTCATATTCTCATACATAATGGAAAGGGGGAGACAGTTTGTGATCCTATCAGAGTACTAGAAAAAGTGGGTGGTGTTCAGAACGAATCATTTCATGGAAATTTGATAAGCAGGGGAGGAAAAGTTCACAAACAGTGTCCAGTGTACAAGGGTCACACAAATCATTAACAGATCCCCAGAGACAGGCTGTAGAGTTCACACAGCGACACACAGAATTATTATAGAGTATCCTGTTTTAACCTTATTTAACATTGTGAAAACCTCATTCAGCCCTATCATTCCCTGCTGTTTTTCATAATTTATCACGATACAAACATTCTCTCTTTATTCAGGTCGTTTTAACTTTCTTTCATATTTTCTAGTTTAACTGTCATTCAACATCGCCGTACAGATCACACATGAATCTCAACTTGGATTAGAGTTTCTCAAATTGGGTTAGGTACTTAGGTTCCAAATATTCCTGAAATCAGTTTGTTAGTCATAGCTTTGAAGCAGGGGAAGACACAACAAACAATCATTTGATGTCAAGCATCACACATGTTCCTCCTGCCACTGCAGTCGATAGGTCAAGAGTCATTCAGTTCGTAAGGGATGCGTTTACAAATGTCTCTGATTGATAGTTCAGGGTTTCTATGTCATCTGGGACATTACTGCCCCAGACTGGGTCGTGTGCCTGGACGGGCGTCTCGTTTGGGTCGTCGGGAGGATTTGGTCCCCTCATTCTAAGAGATAGTGGATCTGAAGAATTCTTCACCGGGTTTGAGACGTAATTCACTAACTGAATAACCCCTTTGTAGCCCGGGCTTCCACCACCACCCGTCGTTCGAGGGGAACAATGTCACCTTCCCTCAATGGCCCTTGTGCATCTCGTTCTGCGATCTTGACGGCAGTTGAGATGCTCAGCAGCACCCCAAATGGCTCAACCCACCGCGGGCTGCGCCAGTGTTCTCCTTCCATCTTGTCGATGAGGATCTGGTCAGGTTGTATTCTCGATCCTGTAGGAAACAGAAAGGGACTGGCAGATCATTTGTTCTGGCTATTTCCTATTTCCTAAATAGCCATCCACCAGTGTGTTTTCAGTTTCTGCCAAATCTGCTGTCTTTACATATAACAATGAATTGAGTATCAAAGACCCCAATTGAAATATGTACTTTCATGTCACTTGCTTCTGCAAATCTTCTAATAAAGTTTTCAATCAATCAATCAATACTTCCCTATTGTCGTCTACTATGGGTAGTCTAAACCCCTTCTCCCATTTACTATTTCAAATTCATTAATTTCATTTATTTCATTCATTCATTCATTCATTCAATCAAACCCATAGGTCTCAATTTTATTGTCATGTGTGTTTCCATTAGAGAAACACACTCTTCAATGTCCAGGTGTTTGGACACTGTGTTTGATCAATTCGTTCACGAAATGTGCGCCATTATCACTATATATTTTTTTTTTTAATTGTGTGTAATTATATACGTGAAAATGTGCGTTAACTCCTGTCAATCATCATTTCCCTGCTTTTTGATACATGTCATCAAAAAGACCATGTATCAAATTAGCTGCTGTTTGTAGAGGCTTTGTGGTAATACAATTTTCCCATCTATTCTATAAACTTTGTAATTCGTCCAAATTCGTATTATAATGGAGGTTTACTGCCCTCCAACCCCTTCTTGGGTCAGAGTCCGTCTACCCCCACCCTTCTGCTTCCTGTTCTCTCTCTCTCTCTCTCTCTCCTCTCTGTCCCTCTCTCCTGCTCTCGCTCTCCTCTCCGTGTCATAACTCCACTTCAAATATTTCTCTCTATCTCTGTCTCTAACCTTGGTTCTTTCCTGTTCTCTCTCTCTCTCTCTCTCTCTCTCTCTCTCTCTCTCTCTCTCTCTCCCTCTCTCTCTCTCTCTGTCTGTCTCTCTCTCTCTCTCTCTCTGTCTGTCTGTCTCTCTCTCTGTCTGTCTCTCTGTCTGTCTCTCTCTCTCTCTGTCTGTGTCTCTCTGTCTGTCTGTCTGTCTCCTGTCTGTCTGTCTATTCCTCTCTTTCTGTCTGTCTGTCTCCTGTCTGTCTGTCTATTCCTCTCTTTCTGTCTGTCTCTCTGTCTGTCTCTCTCTCTCTGTCTGTGTCTCTCTGTCTGTCTGTCTATTCCTCTCTTTCTGTCTGTCTGTCTCCTGTCTGTCTGTCTATTCCTCTCTTTCTGTCTGTCTGTCTCCTGTCTGTCTGTCTATTCCTCGTCTCCTCTCCTCGTCTCCTAGTCTCCTCTACTCGTCTACTAGTCTCCTAGTCTCCTCTCCTCGTCTCCTCTTCTCGTCTCCTAGTCTCCTAGTCTCCTCTACTCCTCTACTAGTCTCCTAGTCTCCTCTCCTCGTCTCCTCTACTCGTCTCCTAGTCTCCTCTCCTCGTCTCCTCTTCTCCTCTACTAGTCTCCTAGTCTCCTCTCCTCGTCTCCTCTACTCGTTTCCTAGTCTCCTCTCCTCGTCTCCTCTACTCGTTTCCTAGTCTCCTCGTCTCCTCTACTTGTCTCCTAGTCTCCTCTCCTCGTCTCCTAGTCTCCTACTGCTTTCTCTCCTTCTCTCTGTCTCTCTGTCTCTGTCTCTCTCTCTCTCTCTCTTGCACTCCCACTTGCTCTCTCTGTCACACACACTCTCTCTTATCTCTTACTCAAACACACATTCACTCGCTCGCTCTGTCACACACACTCTCTCTTATCTCTTACTCAAACACACATTCCCTCTCTCTCTCCTGCTTTCTCTCTCTCTCTCCTGCTTTCTCCTGCTTTCTCTCCTTCTCTCTCTCTCCTCACCCTCGTCCTTAAACAACTTTAACATTTCTCTCTCTCTTCACTTCTTGCCCTGTTTTTTCTTTTATAGCTGAAACCACTTCCCTGTAGTTTAAACACAACCATACACACGTCTGTGATTAGTTGGGTCCTCTCATTTCTCTCTCTGTTCCTCACTCTCACACTCTCTCACACAGTTCATAGTCTAATTTCCATTAGTCTACTGTTTACAGCATAAAAAGATATACATCTGTCTTTTAAAGTGGATTCTTTTTTGCATGTCAAACAACTCCTATTTTGTACAATTTAGGATAGATAGACTATTCATTTCGATTGCAATCTTTCTTTTTCTATTATAATTCACTTTCATTCATAGTTTCTATATTTACCGGTCTTTGTTGCTTATGTCTTGGTCTGGATCTCGTCAGCCGTCCTTTTGGAGGAGAAAGGTTCGACATCTAACCGGCCTGGACCGAATTCAACGTTCCAGGACTTTGTCCGGGTTCGCTCGATCCCGGGCTGTTGCAACAGACTGTCGGCGTTGTCGAGTCTTCTTCCCCCATCAGACGACCTTGAGATCCGGCTTCAGAAGGACCAAATGTCGGGTTCTGGTTCTGGGCTTAAATGCCATATTCTATTCAGCTTGGTTGTAATGCAAGCCATGCTAACCCGTCGCTAGTTCAAACAGACCATAGACTTTAAACAACAAAGAGACACGGAATCAATCATGATTAGTATTTACTTGCAAGGAGGACGAATATGAGGCCTCTCCTGTAGGAAGAGACGCCATATTGGTACTAATCTTCTCCTCCTGTAAGTCAGTCTTTTATTCTCATATTCTCATACAGAATGGAAAGGGGGAGACAGTTTGTGATCCTATCAGAGTACTAGAAAAAGTGGGTGGTGTTCAGAACGAATCATTTCATGGAAATTTGATAAGCAGGGGAGGAAAAGTTCACAAACAGTGTCCAGTGTACAAGGGTCACACAAATCATTAACAGATCCCCAGAGACAGGCTGTAGAGTTCACACAGCGACACACAGAATTATTATAGAGTATCCTGTTTTAACCTTATTTAACATTGTGAAAACCTCATTCAGCCCTATCATGTATTTAAAAAAGAATCGGTATCGGTTGATCTTGAGGAAAAAAATCGGTGATCGGTATCGGCCCCAAAAATCCAGATCGGAGCATCCCTAACACACATCACCAGGACCAACACATCACCAGGACCAACACATCACCAGGACCAACACATCACCAGGACCAACACATCACCAGGACCAACACAACACCAGGACCAACACATCACCAGGACCAACACATCACCAGGACCAACACATCACCAGGACCAACACATCACCAGGACCAACACATCACCAGGACCAACATATCACCAGGACCAACACATCACCAGGACCAACACACCACGCCCACCCATTTTACATGGCATTTAGCAGACGCCTTATTCCAAAGCGCCTTACAATCGATACATCTGACTAAGCAAGTGAATCATCAATCCACCAGTCATAGCAGGAAGAGTAATCTAGCTCAGGCCCGGGGCCATTGGCAGTCGTCGTGATAGAAGAAATAAAGATTTTTATTTTATGTTTTTATAGACACTGGAGAAACAGTTCTGGAGGGAGTCATTTTCAATAAACCAATCAAGTCAAAGGTGAAAGTGTTCCTCAGTTAGAAGAGAACCCTGACGTACATCACGCTCCATTCAATTCAAGTGGCTTGATTGGCACGAAAGGAAAAGGAATCCTGTGCTGCCAAAGCAATTACACGCAACACCACCACACACACACACACACACACACTCTCTCTCTCTCTCTGGGACACCTTCCGCCAAAGAGGAATAAGGGAATGTGGAGTCACGTACCTCTTCATTCAAACTGGCGTGAACCTCCATTGTTCCTTTCAGTAGTTCAGACGCGGAGACGAGGGTTTTCACAAAGGCCTTATTCAATGCAACCTAGACGCGCACACACACACACACACACACACGACGGACACACACACACGACACACACACACACACAGGGCATTAATATTAGCCTAAGGGAACAAGTCATGAAGGGTAGCTCTGTGTTCACGCTATCTGCTCCCTGCAACAAGAGCAAGAGGAGATACAGCATGTGAACCAGGCAGACTACTTGAATGTAAGTGACCAGCGTCTCGAACAAATCAGGCTGCACACTGACCGAGATGAATGCCTGCAGGCACTTAAGTCCACAGTTCTCATAGGCTGGCCAGATGTGAGAGAAGAAGCACCTCTCATTACCAGAGAATACTGGCCTTACAGAGATGAAGTCAGTGTACAGAACGGTGTTCTATTCCGGGGGCAGAAAGTCATCATCCCAAAATCACTACGCCCAGAGATGCTTACGCGCATTCATTCAAGTCACACAGGAGGAGACGCATGCTACCGACATGCTCGAGAGACATTGTACTGGCCGAACATGCAGGCAGAGATAAAGGATTTTGTGGGCACCTGCTCAACCTGCAACGAGTATGCTCACAAACAGCAAAAGGAGACCATGCTGGAGATGGTGGTGGACTTCCGTAGGAAAGCAGCCCTGCCCCCTCCCATCACGCTGGGAGGTACCCCGGTGGCCTCCGTGGAGTCATGCCGCTTTCTAGGCATGACCATCTCCCGGGACCTCAAGTGGGAGCGGAACACCGAGGCCCTCACGAAGAAGGCCCAGAAGAGGATGTTCTTCCTCCGGCAGCTGAGGAAATTCAGGCTGCTGAGGTCCATGATGGTCCAGTTTTACACGGCCATCATAGAGTCCATCCTCACCCACTCCATCATCACCTGGTTCCCTGCTGCAACGACCAAGGACAAGGCCAAGTTGCAGCGGGTGTTACGTTCAGCAGAGAGGGTGATCGGCTGTCCCTTGCCCTCCCTCAACTCCTTGCATGACACCAGGGCTCTGAGGAGGGCAAGAAAGATCATGGCCGACCCCTTCCACCCCGGCCACGACCTCCTCACCCAGCTTCCCTCTGGAAGAAGGTTGCGGCTGCCTAAGGCACTGAAGGCCCGCCACAGGCTCAGTTTTTTCCCCTCAGCCGCCAGGCTGATAAATGACTCTGGCTTCCCCCTCCCCCCCGCCCCCAATGCTGCCCAGGACTGAATATGCACTGGACTCACTGTAAAAACTCTGCACTGCACTTTATATATGTTGCACTATCCAATGCACTTTTGTCTGTCCTGTGTTGTCCTGTTTTTTGCATTTGTATACACGTGAAAAAAGTATAAACGCACTTACTGTAATGCCGAAGCAAATTCCTATATGTGTATGCATAATGGCAATAAACGTTATCTGAATCTGAATCTGAATCTGAATGCTCTCACATGAACTGCCCACCAGGCCGTGGCAAATTCTGAGCATGGACCTGTTCAGTCATAGGCAGAAGGACTATCTTATTATAGTCGACCACTATTCTGACTTTTGGGAAGTTGAGCTCCTCCCTGACTTATCTGCAGAGACAGTCATCAAGCGATGTAAGGCACAGTTCGCTCGGCATGGCCAGCCAGAGAGGGTCATCACAGACAATGGCCTACAATTTACCTCTCAGTTCTCACGTTTTGCCTCTGAATGGGAGTTTGAGCATGTGACCTCCTCTCCAAGGCACCCGAAAGCAAACGGCAAGGCAGAGTCGGCCGTCAAGATTGCAAAGAATCTGCTGCGCAAGGCTATGCGTGAGAGTGACGACCCCTGGAAGGCCATACTACACTGGAGAAATACTCCCACCGAAAGCATGGACAGCAGCCCGGCACAACGTCTCATGTCTCGTCGGCTGAAGACCTCTATTCCAGTGACAAACAAGCTGCTGGAACCAGTCGTTGTGGTAGGAGTCACTGAAAAGCTGCGCCACAGGAGGCAGCTTGCCAAGTCTTTCTATGACCGGTCCGCCCGGGACCTGCCGGAGCTGGCAGTCGGGGAAACCGTCAGAATGAAGCCTCTGCCTAGTGACAACACTGGCATCTGGAGGGCTGGGACCTGCCTCCGCAGGGTTGCACCGAGATCGTACCTGGTGGATGTCGACGGCTCCCTCTATCGACGCAACAGGGTGAACCTCAGAGTAGCCGAGCCGACTGCTACTCCGACCTATGAAGAGAATGACCCTGTGCCAGAGAGTACCGCTGCAGAGGCTCCCCCAACTGTGGCCGAGCCGAGCCCGGTCAGGTTCACACCTAGGACCTCACCTAGTCCAATTGGCACAGCACCATTTGAGGGACGCGCATACACTAGGGCTGGACGGCTGTCTAAGCCACCTGTGAGACTCAATTTGTAACCTAAACTATATAGGGCTGTTGCCATAAAAAAAAAAAAAAGGAAAGACACAGAGAATACAGAAGTTAACGGAGACTGTTGTTACATTTTATATAAGAACAAACTTTTGTTATTCTTGCACTAGATTACTTTTGCACTAAGTTCTAAGGTGTTTGTGTTCACTTGGAAAAGGAGGATGTTACGGGTCTACTTAGATCGATGCCATCGGTTGTTTCTGCATGACCCGTATGTAGGTGCTTGTTCCCTCCACTTTGATATTACATGGCTGAACTTGATACACGTCTCTGTCATCATTGCTGCATCATACTATACACAAACAAACACGTTGTCGATACAGTCTGGACTCTGGAACATAGGGTTAGGGTATAGATATTATACGAGAGTTTCATATTGTTATGTGTTCGTTAAGCGGAACTACTGCGCAGAAATTGATCATTGTTCATTTTTTTCCGCCTTCTGTCGGGCATTTCACTGACCAATAATAGGCAAAGCATGGGTGTTAAAAAGGGTGGGGCGAGACGCTCGTTCCCGTGCGCAACATTTAGGGTTGATTGGGATAAAGGGAAGCAGGTGTGGGAAGAGTGGCCCGCAAATTCCACTTGCGTGCGGTGCGCTTGCGGTGCGCCTTTTATAAATCAGAATCCAAATGTTCTTGCTTTGCTGACGACGAAACTCTCTTCTCTCGTCTATATAATATAGACTGCTTCAACAACGGAGTCAGTTTAAACGTGATTCGTCCTACTGTTCACCTTACTATTTATGATAATACATGTCATAACATCCAAGTATTGTTTAATCAAATACAGATTAAGTAAGACAAGATACACTGGTGGTGCAATTAGTAATAATAGATAGCTCAGTAATAAAGTGTCTGTGCGCTTAAAATGTTCGTAGTCCGTATAGATGAGGTGTGCTTGGGGATGAGTCAATTGTCTACAGTGGGCTTGTTCATGTTCTTCAATGTATGGATATTGCGATCATTGGACTTATCGGGACGTTACCCACTGAGCACTCGGGAACAGTGAATCAGGAACGGTGCTCAACTTGTCCAGCCTCGCGGTATGTGCAATGAATATGAATATAAAAAGTTAATATATTTGCATGAATATCTATATACGAACAAAGATATATGTAGGCTACATTGTGATGGGTACAGGACAAGGGAGAATAAGATATGGGCAGTGTGCACGTATATTCTTTGTGTGCACTCACATAATATGTGAGGTAATATTTCGATTTACGTTGGTGGAAATTGTATCCATTTCAAAGCGTTTCTCCTGTTTCATCCTTCTGCCAGCGGAGTCGCAGTTGACATTTCTCGAGTTTCTATGCGTACGCATGGATCACAGTGTGCGTAGCCTAGAGGTGCGCAGTTTTTATAAATCCCAAAATTGCGGGAACATTTCAAGCTTTATAAATCAGGCCCCTGGGCTTCAGGTATCTGCGATACCGATCCGATATTTGTTTTTTGTTTTTTTAACTGAATAATAACAAATACTTCCCCAGTATATAGTCCACAACAACAGTTGGCTATTAAAGACTACCAGCCTTTATTCAAGTAACAAAAAAGTACTCTGCAGTACTCAGTGACCAGCTGCTTTAAAGTTAAAACTATTTAGCAGCATTCAGCATTGTAGATTTTTTTTTTGTTACTGTCTGATTTCTAGTTTTAGTGCCTTCAGGTTTTTATTCTATTTATCTTCTCTTACAAATGGCAACGGAATTATAGCACCCTTTTATAAAGTGTAGCCTGGTGATACCCGCTGGTGAGACCAGAAACCAGTTGCAGAATAGAAGGGGTCGAAAAGTGAAACTTATTGTGTCAACAACATCTGGTTTTAATTTTTTTCATAACAGGCAACTTGAAGTTTTAAAGTAGCCACTCGATATAATATACAACAGTTTAACGATCACTACAGGATCACTACATTTGTGGATTGGATTCACTGTTCTCGTATGCCGTAGGCTACCGGTAAGTGATAATGAGTTGTAAACATACTATATATTTTAGGACGTGTTCAAAAGCAAGGACAGTGTGTTCATCTAATTATGTGTAGTTATGTGTTTTTAGTGTGTCGATGTTCTCTCAGCATGTTGTGATGTTATAAAAACGCAGTTAGGCCGTGTTCACACATGACTTATTTTTTTAGAAAAAAGCGCAGCCTTCAGCGCCTTTTCACCGCCTTTTTACATACAACCCATGGGAAAAAAGCGCAGCCTTCACCGCCTTTTTCCCAGAATGCATTTCGCACCGGCTAGCAGCGGGCAATTTAAATCGTCCATTTTAAACCTCCATTGGCTAAAAGCTGTAATTTTGGCAATACAAGTGTTAACATGTCATTTTATGAAGTTTTAATATGTTTTCAGGCGAGAAAGTAACCATATATATTCCCAAAATGTGTCCAGTTTATCAAAATAACCTGTTTATATATCTGATCTGACGGTTTTTTCGTCTTCTGTTCGCTAGCTGCGTTCGTAAATTCGCCCTGGAAATCTGATCAGCACTCATGGAATGCCTCTTGTCCAATCAAATTACCTGGTCCCTTTATGACGTTGAACCCAGTGTGCGCTCCGGCGCTCTCAGAGCGAATTTCGAGCACACCCTGCGTTGCTTATATACCTTCAATGCGGAGAAACATCGTAACATAATTATAACAAGTTGTAAAATGATTTGGGGGGCCAATATCTTTAGCTAGCTAAAGTAACTAGTTTACTTTATTGTTGTCTTAGCAGTTGGTAAAAGAACAGGATTAAAACAAAAATATCAGCAATAACATCGTGCTCTGCAGCAAGCACAATTACAACCCAACTGAAGACACAATACTGGGACCATTCGTGACTGACAGTCAGTCAAAATACTAGGTGAATATGTAATAAACTTGGATTTCATGCATTTCAAGTGGCATCTTTGTAATCATTACGATGTAGTTATTTCAACATTTAAGCCTCTTTCACACATAGTTCCCTGTAACTTCAATGGAATCCCAAGCTGTGCCGTCCAGCCATTTTCGCCGTTCACTCATGAGTCAAATGCCGGTAGATTCGCGTCTTGCTCCCTTTAACACATGTCGGCGTTTCCCTGGTTGCGATATCTAAACTACTAGAACTGAAAGCGGCAGGTAACAGGCACGTAACATCCATATGCTGTTTATATAAATAAATATATTTGACTACCAGCAAGATCTATCTATCTATAAGAAACGCGGAGATTGTATGAGCCCCGCGTCAGTCAGCCTTTCCGTAGAAATACATTTCTCCGTTATATATCTAACGTGTTTTAAGGCTGATCTGTGCATGATAGTGCTGCATTATGTTGATCTATTTATATCGATCTATTCTTGCCAATTCCTTATTACCAGTGGAAAGGGGGAAGGCTAAAACACTTTGAATGGAATAGATAGGACTTTCCGTTCAATGGAGGAAGCATGATATTCGCTCAGAGTTCATCTCGCTTTCCCCCCCGTTGATGTATTAAACAATCTAAGCAATCTAATCAGATCAGTTGTTATTATGTAATATTATTGATGGATGTGACATTTTTGATGGAGAGCAGTGAGCGGATGACTGGATGTGAGCATGTACTCCAAGATGGCGGCGCGTTCACACGCGAGGCTGGGGGAGCTCCATACGTTGGTACAATGGTACACAATCCCAACCCTGAGGCGCAAACGACGGCGTCGGGACCGTAAGCAACGACGAGGCTGCAGAGGAGGCCTGCTAGCTAGGCTGAGGAAGCGCCCAGACAAACCAGCTTTGCCGAGTATATTCCTCTCTAACGTAAGATCCCTAGCTAACAAGATGGACGAACTGAGACTGCAGGTTGCTTCCAACAACACCGTGGGGGATAGCTGTGTGATTATTCTCACAGAAACCTGGCTCAGCGCTTCCATTGTTGACTCCGCGGTCGCGTTACAAGGCCGCACTTTACACCGGGTGGACAGGACATTGCTTAGCGAGAAGACGCGCGGAGGCGGCCTGATCATATCTACGAAGGACAGCTGGTGCTTAAACACAAAAACTAAGTAGCCACTGCTCCCCAGACCTGGAATACTTGACTGTTAAATGCCGACCCACATACCTCCCGAGGGAATTCAACGCGGTGTACATAACAGCTGTTTACATAGCACCTAGCGCAGATGCTAGCTTAGCATTAGCCCGGCTACATGACGTCATCAGTGGTGGACAGAGCACAGATCCTCAAGCAGTACATATAATCGCGGGGGATTTCAATCATGCTGACCTGAAGGTAGTACTACCCAAGTTCTATCAGCATGTTAAATGTGCAACAAGAGGAGATAACACACTGGACAAGGTATACACCAGCATCAAGCTTGCCTACAAGGCTAGACCGCTAGCTCATCTAGGCATGTCTGACCACGTGTCCATCCTCCTGATCCCAGCCTACACTCCCATGAGGAAAAGTGCCGCCATCACCACTAAGACTGTCAGAACCTGGCCAGCAGGGTCCGCTCCACTGCAGATCTGCCTGAATGACACCTCATGGCAGGAATATGAGCATGAGGACCTGGAACAGTTCACGTCGTCGGTTCTGAACCACATAGTGAACTGCACCAACTCAGCCACCGTGGACAAACGTGTCCGGGTCTACCCCAACACGAAGCCATGGATGACTGAGAAGGTCCGAAAACTGCTCAAGGAGAGGGACAACGCCTTCTCAGCGAAGGACACACTGCTGTACAGCACCACCAGGGCTAACCTAAACCGTGGCATCCGGGAGGCCAAGGCAGACCACAGAGAGAAGATTGAGGAATGCTTCCTGAGCAACGACTCCAGGCGGGTGTGGCAGGGGGTTCAGCACATGACAAACTTCAGAGCCAACAGGCTCACAGCCGCTGAGGACGACCCCCTGCTGGCGGAAGAGCTGAACTCCTTCTACGCCCGGTTCGACGAGGGGCGAACGGAGGTAACCACAACACAAACACCACTCTCTCCAGCTCTCAGCAGCCTCACCCTCACAGAGCATGAAGTGAGACGCGTGCTGAAGGCGGTGGACCCCAGAAAAGCCTCAGGGCCGGATGGCGTCCTGGGACGGGTGCTGAGGGACTGCGCCGACCAGCTGGCCGGGGTTTTCACCAACATCTTCAACCAGTCCCTGTCCCAGGCCACCATCCCACCCTGCCTGAAAACCTCAACAATCATCCCAGTCCCGAAGAAAAGCACGGTGAGCTGCCTAAACGACTACCGCCCGGTGGCACTCACACCAATCATCATGAAGTGCTTCGAGAAACTGGTCCGGGCCCACATAGTCATACGCCTCCCGCCCAACCTGGATCCATACCAGTTCGCCTACAGAGCCCACAGGTCCACAGAGGACGCCATCGCGACGACTCTCCACTCCACTCTATCCCACCTGGAGAGGGGGAACAGCTACGCGAGACTGCTCTTTGTGGACTTCAGCTCTGCCTTCAACACTATCCTTCCAGACAGGCTAGTGACCAAACTACTAGACCTGGGACTATCACACTCCATCTGTGCATGGATCAAGGACTTCCTGTCTGACCGCCCCCAGAGGGTGCGGGTGGGCTCCCACACCTCCACAGCCCTCAGACTCAGCACTGGGTCCCCCCAGGGCTGCGTGCTAAGCCCCATCCTCTACAACAGGGGTCGGGAATCTTTTTGACTGGGAGAGCCATAAAAGCCAAATATTTCTAAATGTATTTCATTGAGAGCCATATAGTATTTTTAACATATAATAAATTAAATATGTCTTACTTTTAATGCGATTTCTGGTGCTGCATGGTTTTGCTGATGTCCTTGTAGTCTGGTTCATACGTGGTGAGGTTGAGCTTCATTCAGGCGTTGAGGCTTCCATCAGATAAACGTGAGCGTAGGTTGGTCTTAATGTTCCTCATATGCGAGAATGACTGCTCACATACATATGTAGAGCCAAACATGGTCAATACGGCAATACTAACACGCTGCATTGTGTGGTATGTCACAGGAAGCTCGTTCCAAGTTTTCAGAATCAGCTGGTCTTCAGGTTGAAGTTTTTTCATTTCTGTCCACTTGTGTTCCCTCGCCAGCTCTGCTCGCTGTCGCGCAAGACTTTCCAACTCTCCATTAAGTGTCTTGAACTTACTCATCCACATGTCTGATGCCTTCAGGTCAGCAACTTCCAGCTCAAAGTCTCCCATAGAGACCCCAGGGATGCATGTCAGGTCGATTTTGTCCACTGCACACTCATGTGGATGAGTGCTTTGAATGACTGCAGGAGATTGGACGTAAAGCCAGCTAGCTGCTGGAGATCCAGATGTTGAGTGGAGTCACTTGCTAAGCATGCATCTCTAAATTGTTGCAGTGTTACAAAGTGCAGAAGACGACCTGTTTCAATGTTCCTGAGAAAGACTTCCAGCTTGCTTTCAAATGCAAACACTGCTTGTTGAAGGGATGAGATTGTATTTCCAATACCTTGCATTTTCACATTGAGCTGGTTCAGATGGCCTGTTATGTCCACGAGATAGTGAAACTGCAGGAGCCAGTCAGTGTTGTCTAGCTCAGGATGCTTGACGCCTTTCATTTGAAGAAAAGTCCGGATTTCACTCAGGCAAGCTGCAAAACGGCTGAGCACCTTTCCCCTTGACAACCAACGCACGTTGCTGTGTAAAAGCAGACTGGGATAATGATTCCCAACTTCTTCTAACAGAGCTTTAAACTGGCGATCATTTAAAGCTCGGGCAACAATGAAGTTGACCACTCGAATGACCAGCGACATCACCTCACCTAGCTCCTGGCCACACGTCTGAGCGCAAAGCGCCTCCTGGTGCAGGATGCAATGAAAACATAGGATTGCTCTCTTTTCATGTTCACGGAGAAGCGCTACAAATCCTTTGTTCTTCCCCAACATACAGGGTGCACCATCAGTACAGACAGAAATAAGTTTATCCATCTGCAGTTTTTTTTTTTTTGCAAACTCCATGAAAGACGTGAATAAATCCTCTCCTCTGGTTGTCCCTTTCATTGGCAAAACAGCCAAGCTTTCCTCACGCAGTGCGTCACCTGCAGCATACCTGGCAAATATACTGAACTGAGATAGATGGCTAACATCTGTTGACTCATCTAACGCGAGAGAAAAGTATGTCCCGGCGTTTATGTCCTTAATTTGTGTTTCCTCAACTTGATTTGCCATCATGATGCTACGATCGTGAACAGTTCTTGCTGACAGAGGCATGTCTTTTATTCGTTTGATTATTTTGTCTTTATTTGGGAAGTCATCAAACAGTTCATTGGCCACATCAAGCATGAATGTTTTGGCATACTCGCCATCTGTGAATGGCTTTCCATTCCTGACTATTGCCAAAGCACCCGCAAAGCTAGCGGAATTCCCGTCACCTTGCTTGGTCCACCCACGCAGTTGCTGTTGACTCGTCTGCACTCTCCGCTGTAGCTCCTCGCATGCCTTTTTCCTGCTGTCCCCCGCTGGATATTTCGATGCAAATGAAGCATGATGCGTATCGAAGTGCCGCTTTATATTTGACCGTTTCATCGATGCAATTTTATCATTGCATATTAGACATACCGCAGATCCTGCGATCTCCACAAATGCAAATTCCTCTGTCCACGCAGCCTGGAATGCACGGTAATCATCGTCTTTTTTTCTTTTTGCCATCTTTCTCGTTACAAGGGTTGAAGCGTATAAGCTAGTTCACTATCTGATCAAATTGTTTTTTATTTATTCACCTTTACAACGACCTCTGACACTCTCGCGAGACATTGGTTCCCGACCCGACCCACGGGTCACGGGTCATGGGTCCCGTGAAGAGTCCCGTGAAATTTAACTTCAAAACTAATTTCTGTTTACTTTAAAATGACACAGTATTATTACGCAATATCACAAGTATTTTAAAATCAGTTCCAAACTGACCCGTTTTTTTTACTTTTCAACCCAATTGTCTGGGAGCCATATGCCGTCACCGGAAGAGCCATATATGGCTCGCGAGCCATAGGTTCCCGACCGCTGCTCTTCAACCTCTACACCTACGACTTCACCCCCGTCCACCCCAGCAACTCCATCATAAAGTTTGCAGACGACACCACCGTGGTGGGCTGCATCTCGGGGGACGACGAGGCGGCGTACAGGGATGAGGTGGAGCAGCTGGGCAAGCTGTGCAAGGTTAACAACCTGCTGCTGAACCAGTCAAAAACCCAGGAAATCATCGTGGACTTCAGGAGGAAAAAATCTGACGTCCAGCCCCTGCTCGTCGATGGAGGGAGCGTGGAGAGAGTCTCAACTCTCCGATTCCTGGGGGTGCACATACAGGAAGACTTGTCCTGGAAGACCAACACAGCAGCCATCATCAAGAAGGCACAACAGCGGCTCTACTTCCTGAGAGTCCTCAGGAAATACCACCTCAGACAGGAGCTGCTTGTGACCTTCTACCGCTGCACAGTGGAGAGCATCCTCACCTACTGCATCTGCGTGTGGTTCTCCAGCTGCACAGCCGCAGAGAGGAAAGCGCTACAGAGAGTCGTGAGATCGGCCCAGAAGATCATCGGCGCCCCCCTCCCCTCTCTGGAAGAGCTGTACAACACACGCTGCCTCAGGAAGGCCTCCAAGATCTCCAGAGACCCAACCCACCCTGGGAATGAACACTTTGTTCGGCTGCCCTCAGGCAGGCGGTTCAGGACCATGTCCGCAAGGACAAATAGACTGAAGCTCAGCTTCTACCCTAGGGCCATTCAGGCCCTGAACACAGCAAAGACCTAGGTTCTAGGCCCTGGACAATCTAGAAAATGTGATGGCAGCTACTAGATTGTAATCAAGTGCAATACTGAAGTACAACTGTGAACATTTCAAACCTGCAAACTGCGACACTTTAAATGAATGTGCAATAATTCTATGTGCAATATGACAACCCTTGTGTACAGAAGGTTCAGAGAAATGTTAGGATATTTATAGCATAGCATAGAGTACAGCACAGTGTTTTATTTGTATAGTATAGTACGGTAGTATAGTATAGTAGATAGTGTATATAGCCTTTATCTTTCAGCCTCAGTAGACGGGCCTCCAACTCCCTCCACTTCCGTCTCCTTGTTGGGGGAGCGTGGCCTCTGTCTGCCATCCCCAGCTTATCCTCTGAAAGCATTTGCTGATCCTTCAGGTGACGAAGGAATAACCAAAGTGAAGGATGGCGCACTTGGACAGCATCATTTAGAGTACGATGATAAGCTAGAACAAAAATACAGAATTATAACTTATTAGCCTATTAATGGCCTATTAATGTGCAAACTGGTTCTACATCTGCAAGCTGATCTACTAACGGTGTGCAGTGAGGATTGTTGATCTTTCCAATGTAGAAGATAGCGGGCCTTATTTGAAGTATAGCCTATAACAAGTATATCTCACAACTTCCCCTGTGTGTGAACTTCAATTAGTATTCGTTATTTGGGATCTTAGTAAATCAGGCCCTAAATGTTATTAGTTTGGCATGAACATTTTGACATTGAACATTTTCCCCTCTGTGTCTCCTCCTTTCACAAATTTAAATCCTTTCTTAATCCTTTCTCAATCACGGTGCCCGCCCATGATTGGACTGATGTTACGTCCATCATCATTAGCGCACCTGTACCGGACCAATTGGCAACTCGTCCACCTGTCTAAAGAGCCCTCCTGTTTAAAGAGCCCTCCTGTCCTTTGCTGTGTTTGATGTTTCGTTAATTTTTGTTTCGGCTCATAGTTGAATGAATGAATGAATGAAAGCTTTATTTCGAACATGTGAAAAAAGAAATAGTTATAACAACAAAAGACAAAACAAAAACAAGAAAAAACAAAAACAAGAAAAAACAAAACAAAACAAAAAACACTATTTACTTAACATGTCCGAAAAGGAGTAGGAAGAAGCATAAGTTTATTTAATCCTACCCCTTCTCCAATAATCAGAGATTAATAATTAATAATCTGCAGTTGACTTCAATATTAATATAATATATTTTTTAATTAAATCAAATGTATTTACGTATATGCATATTTACCAACAATAGAAAACAGATAATCTAAATAAACAAATAATCTGTGAAAACAACTGGTGACTATCAAAGCCCTTCTTCCTCCTCGTACCTGGTGAAAACCATGTTTTTATACCGCTTTTTGAACTGGGTCATGCTTGGACACCGCTTTAGCTCCACACTCAATCCGTTCCACAGCTTCACTCCACATATAGAAATACAAAAACTTTTTAACGTTGTACGTACATAAATATGTTTTAAATTTAACTCCCCCCTCAAATTATTACTCCCATCTCTATCAAAAACAATTTTTGAATATTCCTAGGGAGTAGGTTGTTATTTGCTTTATGCATTATTTGTGCTGTTAGAAGGTGGACCAGATCCGTGAATTTTAATGTTTTTGATTTTAAGAATAATGAATTTGTGTGATCTCTATAACCGGAATTATGAATTAACCTTATGGCTCTTTTTTGCAATATTAATAGTGATTGTAGTCTACATTTATAAGTGTTGCCCCAAACCTCCGCACAATAATTTAAATATGGTAAAAGCAGTGAGCAGTAGAGAGTGTGGAGTGATTTATAGTCCAGAACGTGTCTTGCCTTACTCAGTACTGAAATGCTTCTTGACAGTTTATTTCGGACATTTTTTATATGAGATGACCAGCTTATTCTATCATCAATTATCACACCAAGAAACTTAATTTCATGAACTCTTTCAATGTCCACACCATCTACCTGTATCTGTACTTGAGTATTCATTTTATAATTACCAAATAACATGTAGTTAGTTTTGCTGAGGTTTAATGATAATTTGTTTATGTCAAACCATCTTTTTAATTGGCACATTTCTGAAGTAATCATCTCCATTAGCTCCTTTAAATTCCCCCCAGAACAAAAAATATTTGTATCATCTGCGAATAGTACAAATTTTAATGTTTTTGATACCTTGCAAATATCATTTATATAAAGAATAGATAGATAGATAGATAGATAAATACTTTATTTATCCCCGTGGGGAAATTCATTTTGCCGCGCCACTCTGTTGTGTCCTGTTTATACCGCCAGTGGGCGCTAGTATGCAAGTGATGTATGCAGTGACGGAAGTGATGTAGGCACTTCCGGAGGTGAAGAACGGGAGTTGAATAAATGGCGAATTGAAGAGCAGCTCCGTGTCTCCGGGTCTCATTCTTTTACTAACTACTTCTTACTACAGAATACCACATTTTTGGCGACGAGGATGGCTATTTCCGTACCCTTACCTACACCGTTCATGCCTGTGCCAGGCGAACCTGCTATTTCTTTTCCTACTTGGTTGAGAATGTTTGAAAATTACATGCTCGTAATTGATGCTACCGGAGAAAAATGGCCGGAGGAAAGAAAGCGCGCGGTTCTTCTTCATGCACTTGGGACCGAAGGACAAAGACTGTTCTACACTCTAAAGGATACGGGTGTTACCTACACTTCTGCCGTGGATGGACTGAAAAAGTACTTTGTTCCTAAGGTGAATGTGATTGCTGAACGTCACAAATTTCGACAGAGAGCTCAGGGTCCTGACGAGACGGTTAATCAGTTCCTTGCTTCATTACGCGAGCTAGCTGCAGCTTGTGAATTTGGTGACATGGAGGAACAAATGATTCGTGATCAACTGATTGAGCGTGTTGCTAATACACGCATACGAGACAGACTTTTGCTTGAATCGGATTTGTCTCTGGACAAAGCTACTTCAATGGCCTTACAAATCGAGGCTGGACTACGGAACTCCAACGTTCTCTCTGGAGCTACAGCTTCGGTGAGAGCCATCGAGAAACAGCCGACGAGGAGGAGGTTCGACAAGGGCAAGAAGAAAGATCCGACGACGACTGCACCTGCCACGGTCTACAGCCAGCCAGCTACAACTGGGAATCAGCGCGCCTGCTTCCGATGCGGATCCACAGGACACTTAGCTAACAAGCCTACATGCCCGGGCGTTAAGGTGACTTGCAATACATGCGGAAAAGTTGGACATTTTTCCAAGGTGTGTAGATCGGCTCAAAAAGAGGTGCGTGAGGTAATGGTGAATGACGTTACTGTGCTTTACATGCAGGGGGCCGTCGTGAATGATAAAATTATGTGTACTGTACGAGTTGATGCAAATTATCATTCCCATGATGTTGAGCTGATAGTGGATACAGGCTCATCTGTTTCTATTATTCCAGAGAGTACTTACCAGACACTTTTCCATACATGTGTCCTTGCTGAGCCTACAGTGAATCTGCTTACTTACTCCAGAGAGAAAATTCCTGTTAAAGGTTGCATGCATGCTACAGTTGTTCATAATGGACATTCAGTTACAGGTTCATTGATAGTGGTTGAATCAGGAAATGCATTGCTGGGACTAGATTTATTTGTAGCATTGCAGATGTGCATTGAGGGTAACAAAATTATTACTGTTAGCTCTGCTAGCTCTCCTACTGTGCTCCGAGCACCTACTGTACAGAGTACCACTCCACAGACAGAACCAGAGGTTCTAGTACAGGAGTTAGGGTGTGCAAAAGGTTTTATGCACAAAATACAGGTTAAACCAGATGCTGTGCCAGTACAGCAGAAACTGAGGAGGCTTCCGTTCTCAGTGAGGCAGGCTGTGACCGATGAGCTCGCAGATCTACAGGAAAAAGGCGTTATAGAACGTATAGACGCATCTCCATGGGTTTCCCCTATAGTTGTGACCCAGAGAAAGGGGGGAGGAAAGCCTCGCCTGTGTGTTGACCTCAGAGAACCTAATAAGGCAATCATCAGTGACTGTCATCCCTTACCGCACATGGATGAACTGTTCGCTGAGCTCCGTGGAGCCACAGTCTTTTCTACTATAGACTTAGCCTCTGCTTATCACCAGTTGCCATTGCATCCAGATAGCCGTGATTTAACTGCGTTTATCACGCATGAGGGTCTCTTTCGTTTCTGCCGAGTGCCATTTGGCCTCGCTTCTGCTCCTTCAGCTTTTCAGAAAATGATGTCGACTGTACTGACAGGCCTGCCAGGCGTACAGGCCTACCTGGATGATGTGATCTGCTACGGCATCACACAGCAGGATCACGATGTCAGCCTACGGAGAGTGCTACATGCTCTAAATGAAGTGGGACTTAAACTGAACATGCACAAGTGTAAGTTCAACCAGAAAGCTCTGCACTTCCTGGGCCACACTGTGTCCAAAGATGGTCTTCATCCTGACCAAGACGGGGTCAGTGCTGTGGCGAACGCGCCTGCCCCGCACGACACATCCTCCCTGCGGTCCTTCCTAGGACTTGCATCGTGGTATAGTAAATTCATACCTGACTTCTCTACTGTGGTGGAGCCGCTACGTGCTACACTCAGGGAATCTACTGACACTAAGTTTGAATGGACAGCGGATGCAGAGTCCAGTTTTACTGAGGTTAAGAGACTGATTACTGAGAGTCCTACCTTAGCATTATATGATCCTGAGTTACCTACTTATGTCACTTCCGATGCTTCTAACTATGGATTGGGGGCTGTAATGAGCCAGATTCACCCAGACAAAACAGCCAAAACTGCGCCTGCACCACTTACCCCAGTGGAACTGCCAGGTGGACCATGGGAGAAGGTGGCCATTGACATTGTTGGTCCCTTTGACTGTGCGACATGGGACTGCCGTTATGCTATTACACTCACAGACTATTACAGTAAGTGGCCAGAGGTGGCGTTTGTCTCTACTGTAACTACAGAGGCGGTTATTAGCTTCTTGACTACAGTGTTTAGTCGTGAAGGTAACCCTTCCTTCCTGGTCTCTGACAACGGATGTCAGTTTACTTCCCATGCTTTTGCAAGCTTTCTGGGAGAGAGAGAGATAAAGCACCTGCGTTCCAGTGTTTATTATCCAAGAGCCAACGGGGCTATTGAGAGATTTAATCGAGTTCTCAAAGAGTGTATTCAGACGGCTGAGAGAATGCACAAGCCATGGAAACATGTAGTAACAGAGTTCTTACTGAACTATCGCGCTACGCCGCATGCTACTACAGGAGCTACTCCCTTTGAGTTGCTGAGGAACAGAAAGATGCGTACAAAACTAAATGTCCTCCCTGTCTCACAACAAATTAAGTCACATGAGAAAGTGCAGGAGACAGTGAGACGCAAGCAACAGGAGAGTAAGGAGTACACAGACAGAATGAGGGGAGCGAAAGTGCCCATGTTCCAAGTGAATGACACCGTACGTGTCCGCAGACCGGAGCATGTAAAAAAGGGATCATCAAGATTCACAGAACCGCTGACAGTAGTTAGTAAAGCAGGACAGAATACATACCTGCTCAGTGATGGTCGAAAATGGAATGCATCCAAGCTTACACGCTTCCCCAAGGATGCTCTGTCTGGCACCAGTGGTGAAAAGGAGATTGAGCTAGAGGAGTTCACGGTGCCCGAGACAGAGAATGTGTTTAATGAACCAGGTCCAAGAAGGAACCTGAGAGTCAGAAACCCACCTAGGTGGCTGGTAGACTTTGTGCCGTAGAGAACGTACTAAAAGGGTAGGATAGAACACGGTTCTAACTTAGTACAAAAAGGTCCTACAATGCAATGACAAAAGTGAATGTTCATTTCATGTTTCACTGTCATAAACTGTTTATTGTTGTTATTCATTATGCTGATTCATTCATTTTCATTTCCTTCGTTTTCATTTTATTTCAATTGTACTGACACCAGTCTACAGAATATTGCATTCGTTGAGGACTGTAATCCCTTTAAGAAAGGGGGAAATGTTGTGTCCTGTTTATACCGCCAGTGGGCGCTAGTATGCAAGTGATGTATGCAGTGACGGAAGTGATGTAGGCACTTCCGGAGGTGAAGAACGGGAGTTGAATAAATGGCGAATTGAAGAGCAGCTCCGTGTCTCCGGGTCTCATTCTTTTACTAACTACTTCTTACTACAGAATACCACACACTCCACTAAAAACCACACATAACAACACAACACAACATAAAGGACAGACAACAACACTGGGCCAGCCATGTACAGTATATAAAAAAATAAATAAAAATAAAATAGTGAGATCTGATATAAAAGTGGATTAAAAGGATGGCTATAGTTATTTATATTAAAATACTAAAAAAGTGATGATGGTGATTAAAATAAATAATAAATACAGATTCAGGAGCCTTGACCCCGACTGCTACTTTAGTTGCCATTGAACAGTCTTAGTGCAGCCGGGATAAATGATTTTTTATATCGCTCCGTCCGGGAGCGGATCGTAATGAACCGCCCTCTGCGGCGGCTGCTGGTTTGCCCAGCGAGGACATGATGGAGGGGGTGGTTGGGGTTGTCCCTGATGGACAGCAGCTTACTCCTAGTCCTTCTCTCCACCACCGTCCCCAGAGAGTCCAGGCTCCTTCCCACCACTGAACCCGCCTTTTTTACGAGCTTGTCCAGCCGTCCGGTATCCCTCTTGGTGATGTTTCCCCCCCAGCAGACTGCAGCGTAGAAGAGAATGCTGGCCATGACAGACTGGTAAAACATGGTCAGCATCTCTCCACACACTTCAAAAGACCTAAGTCTTCTTAAGAAGTACAGCCTGCTCTGACCCTTCTTATAAAGTGCCTCTGTGTTGGTGGACCAGTCCAGTTTGTCGTCCAGATGCACCCCCAGGTACTTGTAGGTCTTCACCACCTCGATATCCTCGCCCCGGATGTTAATGGGCAACCGAGGTGGCTTAGACCTACGGAAGTCTATAACTAGCTCCTTGGTCTTGGTTTGGTTGAGGAGCAGACCATTCCTCTCGCTCCAGACGCTGAAGGCTCCTATCAGATCCCTGTACTCCCCCTCCCGTCCATCCCTCACGCACGCCACTATGGCTGTATCGTCAGAGTACTTCTGTACGTGGCAGGACTCAGAGTTGTGTTGGAAGTCTGATGTGTACAGGGTGAACAGGAAGGGAGCCAGCACAGTTCCCTGCGGAGCCCCGGTGTTGCTCACTACTGTGTCCGAGACACAGTTCCCCAGCCTGACTGACTGTGGCCGTCCAGTGAGGTAGTCCATGATCCAGGATGTAGTGGAGGGATCAACCCCCATACCTGAGAGCTTCTCTCGGAGTAGAAGAGGCTGGATGGTGTTAAAGGCACTTGAAAAGTCAAAGAACATTATCCTCACCTGACTTCCCGGCTCATCCAGGTAGGAGTAAGCACGATGGAGGAGGTAGAGGACAGCGTCATCCACACCAACTTTTTCCTGGTACCCGAACTGCAGGGGATCACGTGCATGTTCAGTCTGTGGTCTCAGATGTCTCAGAAACAGCCGCTCCAGTGTCTTCATACTATGTGAAGTGAGGGCAACCGGTCTGTAGTCGTTGAGCTCGGCCGGGCGCCCAGTTTTGGTTTTTAAACCGTTTCGGACCCAATACTGACCCTTGGGGGACGCCACAAGCAATGTCCAAGCATGACGATGAATACTCTCCCAACTTCACAAATTGTTTCCTGTCTTTTAAATAACTTCTCACCCAGTGCAATGCTACCCCCCTGATCCCATACCGTTCCAGTTTATTGATTAATATGTTGTGATTGATTGTGTCGAAAGCTTTTTTAAGATCAATGAATACTCCAACTGCATACTGTTTGTGGTCTATAGCGTTTGTAATTCCCTCGATTGATTCAATTAATGCCAGTGATGTTGAACTGTTTGATCTGAATCCGTATTGACTGTCAGAAAGTAATTTATGTTTATCTATGAATTTGTCTGTTATTGAATAGTTTTTCTAGAATTTTGGAGAATTGTGGAAGTAAAGAAATAGGCCTGTAATTTGTGAAGTGGTGTCTATCCCCAGTTTTTACATTACTGTGAAGTCAATGCGGACGGTGGTCAACCTCGCGCTACGTGCAATGAATATTTATGTAAAACGTAAATATATTTGCATGAATATCAATATGATATGTACAGTAAAGATATATGTATATAGTGTGATGCGTACAGGACAAGGACGAATAAGATATGTGCAGTGTGCACGTATCCTTTGTGTGCACTCCTTCATAACACGTGAGAGGCAATATTTCTTATGTCGGTGGAAATGGTATCCATTTCAAAGCGTTTCTCCTCTTTCATCCTTCGGCCAGCGGAGTCGCAGTTGCTCATTTCTCCTGTTTCTATGCGTACGCATGGGTGGCAGTGTGCTTAGAGGTGCGCACAGTTTCACGCCAAGTTCCTTTTTTATAAATCCCAAATTTGCGGGAGGATTTACGTACGCATGTACGTACGCAAGTCACAATCAGATTCTAACCTTTCCATTATGGGCAAGACCAAAACGTTTTATAAGGAAGTCAGGGACAAGATTGTATACCTGCACAAGGCTGGAATGGGCTACAAGACCATCAGCAAGCAGCTTGTTGAGAAGGAGAAACAAATGACAAAAAGACAAAATAACCATCAATCGCCCTCGGTCTGGGGCGATGATCATGAAATGCATCTGCTTTTTCTTGTCTTAGTACTTCTCAATGACAATAAGGTTGAATCTAATCTAATCTAAAAGAGAAATGATTTAGTATAATAACTACAAAGCAAGGTATCTGATTTTGCAAAACAACCTCTCAAATGTTGTAGTTTAATCGGGAATCATATTTAATTGGATCTGTAATTATTATACATATTATACCAATACTTGGATGTTATGATATTATGAATGAATGAATGAATGAATGAATGAATGGTCTTTATTGTCATTGCTATAGTACAGGTACCAAACAACGAAATTTAGGAGGGGTGGCTCCCCTGGTGCTAGGAAAGAAAAAAAAACAAAAACAAGAAGGGAGGGAGCTGGTTTACATAAATAAAGGCTATGTACACTATCCACTATACTATACTGTACAGATAGACGACTAGGGTTGTCATATTGCACATAGTGTTATTGCACATTCATTTGAAGTGTCGCAGTTTGCAGGCTAGAAATGTACATATTTGTGCCTCAGCACTACACCTGATTTTTTCATAAATAATAATAAATAATAAGGTAAACAGGACGAATCAAGTTTAAACTGATTCCGTTGTTGATGCAGTCTGGAACATGTTATATATGGTCTGGCGAGAACGTTCGTTGCGCGGAAATTGACTGATTGGGTGAAAAGTATTTTTTTCCGCGTTCTGTCGGGCGTTTGACTGACCATTTATATGCAATGTTTGCAGGAAAAGTGCTATACAAATACAAAGTTATTATTATTATTATAGGCAACTATGGGCGTCAAAAAGGGTGGGACAAGACGCTCGTTCACATGTGCAACATTAGAGTTGATTATGATTCATAAAGGGAAGCAGGCGTGGAACTTGCAAATTCCACTGGCGTGCGCACCGTTTTATAAATCCGAATGTTGGTGACGTAAATATTCTTGCTTTGCAAAGGTGTGTAGGTACGCAAAGCTTTATAAATGAGGCCCCAGGTATCGGTAGTGAAAAAGTTGTAAAAACCTTCATGTTTTGCAACAGTAATCTAACACTTCTATCAATGTATTTTTATTCATTTCTTTTATCTTATTCGTTATCTTATTAAATGTTTATACATATTCTTCATTCATTAATTTAGCTTTTTAAATCTGCGTACTATTCTCCTCTTGTATTCTGCAGACCCCAGAGATGTTGTTACATGGCACTGTGAAGCCTATGGAACCACTTTGTTGCTCTCATCTTGTTATAATCCTGCGTATGTTCCAAATTTTACAGGAGAGAGGCCATACTACTGCTCCCAGTGTGGGAAGAGTTTCACTACATCCATGAACCTGAAGGTCCATGAGAGAATACACACAGGAGAGAAGCCGTACACCTGCTCCCACTGTGGGAAGAGTTTCACTACGTCCATCAAACTGAAGGTCCATGAGAGAATACACACAGGAGAGAAGCCGTACACCTGCTCCCACTGTGGGAAGGGTTTCACTCAGTCAGGAAGCTTAAAGGACCATCAGAGAATACACACAGGAGAGAAGCCATACGTGTGCGCCCACTGTGGGAAGAGTTTCAATAGGCAAGACACTCTGAAGGGCCATGAGAGAATACACACAGTAGAGAAGCTGTACACCTGCTCCCACTGTGGGAAGGGTTTCACTCAGTCAGGAACGTTAAAGGACCATCAGAGAATACACACAGGAGAGAAGCCATACACCTGCATCCTATGTGGGAAGAGTTTCACTACATCCATGAACCTGAAGGTCCATGAGAGAATACACACAGGAGAGAAGCCGTACACCTGCTCCCACTGTGGGAAGAGTTTCACTACGTCCATCAAACTGAAGGTCCATGAGAGAATACACACAGGAGAGAAGCCGTACACCTGCTCCCACTGTGGGAAGGGTTTCACTCAGTCAGGAAGCTTAAAGGACCAAGTATTGCACTTGATTTCAATCTAGTAGCTGCCATCAAATTGTAAACATAAGTGCAATATTGAAATACAACTGTGAACATTCTAAACCTGCAAACTGCGACACTTTAATGAATGTGCAACAAATACTATGTGCAATATGACAACCCTTGTGTACATAAGGTTCAGATATAGGAAAAGTTAGGATATTTATAGCATAGCATAGAGTACAGCACAGTGTTTTATTGTATAGGATAGTGTACATAGCCTTTATTTATGTAAACCATCTCTTTTCCCTTTTTTATTTTACCCGTGGCCCTCTTGTTTTTGCTGACGACCTGGCACTCCTGTCACACAGCTATAACCACATGCAGGACAAGACCACCCAGCTTTCAATCACATCCCTTGCAGCAGGCCTCAGGATGAACAAGGAAAAGACCAAACTGATGAGGATTAACACCCCGAACACCACCCCCGTCATCATAGACGACAGACCCATCAGAGAAGTTGACTCCTTCACCTACCTTGGCAGCGTCATTGACAAGCAGGGTGGCACAGACAGTGATGTCACTGCTAGGGTAGGCAAAGCCAGAGCAGCATTTATCATCCTGAAGAACATCTGGGCCTCAAGGGAAATAGTTACTCCAACGAAGGTGCGCATCTTTAACTCTAATGTCAAAAGTGTCCTTCTCTATGGCTCAGAAACATGGAGAATGACAAAGAAAACATTGCAGAAAATCCAGACTTTCATCAACATCTGTCTGAGGCGCATCTTCAAAATCAGGTGGCGAGATAAACTCAGTAATAAGGAACTGTGGCAGAGAGGGAGCCAGGAGCCAGTAGAGAGCCAGATCAGGAGACGGAAGTGGGGATGGATTGGTCACACCCTGCGCAAACCAGCAGCTACCATCACACGACAGGCCCTGACATGGAACCCACAGGGAAAGCGGAAAAGAGGAAGGCCCAGAAACAGCTGGAGGCGGGACTCTGAGGCGGAGTTGAAGAGGCAGGGTACCAGCTGGGGAGAGGTGGAAAAGAAAGCCCAGAGCCGTGATGGATGGAGAAGAGTCGTTGATGGCCTTTGCTCTGCAAGAGATTCAACGGCATAAGTCAAGTAAGTCATAGTATAGATTATGACAGGAAGGACGGGTGAGAGAGAGAGAAGGGATGACATGCAGGATATGTTCCGCGGCTGGAATCGAACCGGGAGCCCTGCGGTACATGGTCAGCGCTTAATCCACTACACCACCTAAGCGCCCCTACTGATGACTTCTCATAGGGATTTTTACATTTATTATATTATTATAGTCCCACTCATATTTTATTGGACAGATACAGTGAAGACAGATGGGAAAGTAAGGAAGAGAAGAAGGGAGAGAGGGCATGTCAGCAGGGCATGGGGCCGGATTCAAACCCATGCCGACATGGGGCATTATGTGCGCACTATAGACCGTGGAGACCGCTAGACCACTGGATCACCCCAGGCCACTCACTAGGATATTTTTCCCCCCCTGAAGTGTAACACATTTGTCCTCACATGGACTTAAGCAGATGATTGGTGTAAACAGGTGGGCTTTTCAAATCCATGCAGGGTGCTCCAAGCGCACACTTCAGAAATTACCCCTGTGAGAAGTCGTCATCATCATCATCATCATCATCATCATCATCATCATCATCATCAGGCTCGGGCTCGAGATCGGAGGACAGGCCTGCGGCTTTGCTGGGTGTTCGCGCGACAGGCTTGGGCGCCCTTCTCTCCACAGTGGAGGTCAGGGTGGGAGTCGGCAGGGAGTGGATGCTGCCGCTGTCCTGCCACACCCCTCGTCCGCTTGCACTGGACGCTGCCGAGCCTGGAGAGAGAGAGAGAGAGAGAGAGAGAGAGAGAGAGAGAGAGAGAGAGAGAGAGAGAGAGAGAGAGAGAGAGAGAGAGAGAGAGAGAGAGAGAGAGGGGTCAAAGGTTAAACCTCCTAAATCCTTAGCAGCCACCTCCCCAGCCTTAATTAATCAGTCCCCTCTCTCATTGAAACAAAACCTGGCCTACACCCTTTTCCCAAATAGTATGTACTTCTGTGATATTACGGAGACTATATATATATTTAAGTTATACGTTTTTGGAACAAACCAAAACATTTAAAAGTGTGTGTGTATGAGTGTGAGTGAGTGTGTGTGTGTGTGTGTGTGTGTGTGAGTGTGAGTGTGAGTACGAGTGAGTGTGTGTGTGTGTGTGTGTGTTTGTGTGTGTAAATGTCTGTGTGAGTATGAGTGTGTGTGTGTGTTACCCACCCCAGGGTGTGGTCCTCCTGTGCGTGGATGCAGGGGTGCTACGGGGGGACGCTGCTGAGCCTGGAGAGAGAGAGAGAGAGAGAGGTCAAAAGGTTAAACCTCCTAAATCCTTAGCAGCCACCTCCCCAGCCTTAATTAATCAGGCCCAGTGGCAGACTGGCCACCGGGCAAGCCTGGCAAATGCCAGGAGGGCCGCGAGACTCTGGGCCGCTCAGAATGTATTATCTTTTTTTATTTATTTTTTATTATTTGTAATTTTGTCTCTGGTGATTTTCATTGAAAATAACTTATTTCAGCAGACCGCGAATTTGCGATACCTAGGATGGTATGGGGAAGGCAGGGCAATACCGCTACCTGATTGGTTGGCGAAAAACATGTTTATTGACTGGGCAACACAGTGTAAATACAGAGTTCAAGTTTAAACAACTCCTAAAGTTCTGAAATGTATTTGTGGGTATACAATGTGACAAATTGAATGTTAACAAGCTGGTTATTATCAGAATAAACAGCCTGGTCTCACACATCACACATAGAGATTACAGGGACAGTCTAACCCTAACCTTAACCCTAACCCTAACCTTAACCCTAACCCTAACCCTAACCCTAACCTTAACCCTAACCCTAAATGTGGCCTAACTAATTAATGCAAGTGCAATTCAAAATGGAATAATCCCGAGAGAAGCCCCGACAGGCGCACATAACAGAGAACGAGCTAGCCCAAACTCTGTATTTACACTGTGTTGCCCAGTCAATAAACATGTTTTTCGCCAACCAATCAGGTAGCGGTATTGCCCTGCCTTCCCCATACCATCCTAGGTTTCGCAAATTCGCGCCCGGGCCAGGGCCTAACGTGACGTGACGTTACACGCATTTTCCCATGATCAACTCGTTGCTACGCAACGCTAGATAACTCGACATAGAAATAGAATAGAAGAAGAACGATAAACTGACAGGAAAATTGCATCTAGCTAAAATAAAATGAATCTGGGCACTAAACGATCAAAGGGTGGGGCAGAGAAAAAGAGGGACAAATCGAAGATAGCTCTATTGGCAGAGGGGGGGAAATTAACAAAAATAACCGATCTGTTTGTGAAGCAAGCAGCAGGTGCTAGCGTAATTCCTTCAACTAGCACTAGCCCTAGCGTTGAACTTGTGGAGGGAGACGACGAGGGAGAGAAACATGGAGACAAGCAAGAGGAAGTGGCAGAGGAATCGGACATGGACACGGGACTTGTGGCAGAAACAGTTCATCATGACAAGCAAAAGGCGTTGGAAATTACCGGTACATTATCAGAGGGAACGGCGGCCGCGGGAGCAATGAGCGGAGCCGGTAGGATGGCTACAGAGGAGCAGTGTGATTTTTTCAAGCGACCAAATTTCTACACACTTGGACAGTTTTTCAAGTTTCACCCACATCAGTCGGCTGAAGGAACAGCCAAGAAAGCGTTTAACCGCAAAGATGGATCACAACGGAAATGGGTCAGCTATCGTGATGAGGACCATTCTTTATTTTGTTCAGTGTGCCTGGCATTTTCTAAGATAGAGAGACAGACAACAGGGCAGCAACAGAGAGACAGACAACAGGAGAGGACAGCAACAGCGAGACAGACAACAGTAGAGGACAGCAACAGAGAGACAGACAACAGGAGAGGAGAGCAACAGAGAGACAGATAACAGGAGAGGACAGCAACAGAGAGACAGACAACAGGAGAGGACAGCAACAGAGAGACAGACAACAGGAGAGGACAGCAACAGAGAGACAGACAACAGGAGAGGACAGCAACAGAGAGACAGACAACAGGAGAGGAGAGCAACAGAGAGACAGACAACAGGAGAGGACAGCAACAGAGAGACAGACAACAGGAGAGGACAGCAACAGAGAGACAGACAACAGGAGAGGACAGCAACAGAGAGACAGACAACAGGAGAGGACAGCAACAGAGAGACAGACAACAGGAGAGGACAGCAACAGAGAGACAGACAACAGGAGAGGACAGCAACAGAGAGACAGACAACAGGAGAGGACAGCAACAGAGAGACAGACAACAGGAGAGGACAGCAACAGAGAGACAGACAACAGGAGAGGAGAGCAACAGAGAGACAGACAACAGGAGAGGAGAGCAACAGAGAGACAGACAACAGGAGAGGACAGCAACAGAGACAGAACTGAGGTGAGGTGAGCAACAGAGATAGTTCAGGATGATAACAAACAGTTCATATGACAGACACAACTAATGTCAAAGAAAAGATGACCAGCAGCTCAAGGCAGTATACTTTACTTTAATTTAATTAATTGATTCATGTTAAAGGAAAATTATTATGAATATAAAAAAAATAATAGTCTTTCTTTCCCTAAGAAAGAACCCATTAACTCATTGACTGCCAAAGACGCCAATTGGCGTCTTATAGAATAGTAACGTTGACTGCCAAAGACGCCAAATGGCGTCTTTGGGATTTATTTATTTTTCGCGGGGATCGCGTTATTGACATGTTCTCAGGGGTGAAAGTGGTTTGAGTTTCTTACAGGAACTATAGGCTACTACCCCAACCTTCATCGTTTCATATAGTTCTCCTCCTGCCCCCAGCTTCATGCATCCCTGAACACACACATTGTGGTGTTGGTGTCGAAATTAGAAACATTTTAGGGCTGCCAAGTTTCACCAAAAGTTTGGAGTGAGAGTTTTTGGTGGTGGAGCGACCCAAAACTGTGCACGTTTTGGTAGCGGCGGCCCCTCTCTCCCACACAATTATTTGTGCTAGTTTCCTGCAATTTTAAACCAGCACAAGAAATGAAAATAATTGGAACATTTGATAAAACAAGAGAAATTCAGATAATATATCGTAAGTCTTAATAAACAAATACAGTAGGCTACAGAGTCTAAAACAAAATTGGGCCTCATCAAGTGAACTCAACCCCTTGGTCAGCAGCAGAAAGACCATTGGTCATCATCTTATATACAGTGCATTGCTCATAGATGGCTATCATGTTATACAGTACATACCAGGGTTTTTCCTGGGTCAGAATCAAGCCTTGGAGGTTGATGTTGTGCGCGCGCAGTGCGCCCAAATTTTCTTTGAGGGACCCCCAATTGTTGTATTTGTATTGTAAATTGTAATTATTATTATTAATAATAATAATAATAATAATACGATGCGATGCGATTTGAAAGTACCAGTAGGCTACCAGATACGTATGCACATATTTTGCTACCAGGGTTGCCAGATGGAATTGACAATTTCCAGCCCAACCAGTCTAAAAGCTGCCGAATCCACCCGTCCAGTGTGACCAAAAGTAGCCCAATCTGGCAACACAGCTTGCTTATGGAAGCATATAGTGGACTAAGTTCAAATGTTAATGCAATTTGAGATTGCATTTGCATGTTCCACTTTTGCATGCATTCTTTCAGACAATATTCAAATTCAAATGCAATTCTAATGAGCGGATGTGTTTCCTAGAACATATAAATGCAATTGCTAATCACATTATTGCATTACAATTTGAATATTGACTCAAATAACGCAGGCAAAAGTGGCAAATGAATATGCTATTTTGGGATTGCATAGTCATTTTCACATTAGAATGAACATTTGAATTTCGTCAGCTACAAAGAGGATGTGTTTACTAGAACATGTAAATGCAATTGCGTATCACATTATTGCATTACAATTTGAATATTGACTCAAATAACGCAGGCAAAAGTGGCAAATGAATATGCTATTTTGGGATTGCATAGTAATTTTCACATTAGAATGAACTTTTGAATTTTGTCAGCTACAAAGCAGCGCATGACTTTGAAAATTAAATGTCAAATGGCTTTGCATTATCATTTTAATATTGACAGCGAATGTGCACATCAGGTACATGAAAATGCAAATCATTAGAATTGCATTTGAATATTATCTGAAAGAATGCATGCAAAAGTGGAACATGCAAATGCAATCTCAAATTGCATTAACATTTGAATTCTGTCCACTATATGCTTCCATACGGCGCGACTGTAATCCCGGTCGGACTGTCTCAGTGCCCAGTGCTGCCCACCCAACCACGTCGCGTCGGGTCTACTGTAAAGCGGGTTAACGTGTCCTTTTCAAAGGTATTAAAATAGACGCAAGGAAACATAACGTCAACCATGTGTTTCCTTGTTGGAAATTATGGATCGTGAATCGTGATTGCTTCTGCACTCTGCAGCAATCGGATTTTGATTGACAGGCAGCTGCATCTCTTCCCCCAACGGCGTTCCGGCACAGAAAGTCTTGCCGGAACGCAGCACCAGACCGTTCCGGCCCACTTTCACCTATGCATGTTCTACACCTAGCGAGTGGATTTCAGACTTGGGTGTAATGTATTTCGGTCCCAGATGGGGGCAGTAGTTCGATAAAAGCCTGGAGAAGGAAGTGGCTTGCTGTGGGTTGTAGTAATGGCGAAACGGATCAGGGTATGTGCCAAACGCGGCGCGGAGCATTGCGGAGCATCGCGGAGCAGCGCGGCCATCGCGCGACTCTTCAATAGGGTTGGGTACCGTTTGGGTTTTATCCGGTACCGGTACCTAACCGATACTTTAAAAACGGTACCGGTACCAAAACGGTACTTAATTCGGTACTTTTGATTTTTTTAAATGACATATATATATATAATAATAACACGGTCGACAACATTAAACAGCTTTTCACTTTTTTATTGCTGAGGCACAATATATATTAGTTAAATATACACTCAAATTAAAATAAATGAAAATAAAACTCCTGAGCCTTGGGGACTCCATTAAGCTGGGGGTGCCTATCGTTGGTACTGATGTGGAATACGAGTACACACTTGTTCGGCAGCCCCTCAAGGACATCAGAATATTCTTAGAAAAGGGATCTAGTGAAGAGGCCTGCATAGCCCCCAGAAACAAGAAGACCAAGAGGAAATATAACTCTGATGAACTGGAGCCCTCCACCTCGTCAAAATCCAAACTCTGTTGCCGCTCAGCTACTACTACTCCCCTCCCCCTCTCTGGTCCATGATACATGACGATTGATTTTTCAGACACAGTAGTAGGATAAGGACAGTACCCGAATATCAAGAGATCCCCGATCATGTTGTCCACCTCGCAACGCAGCCACACATCCGCACAACGTCATCAACAGACGCGTCGAATCCTGGAGTGCACTGTCCAATCAAAGGCTTGCGTTCGTAAACTCGCTCTGAGTGCGTCGCAGCGCACACTGGGCCCGACGTCATAAGGGGAGCAAGTCATTTGATTGGACAGAAGGCATTCCACGAGTGGTGATCAGAATTCCAGAACGAGTTTAGGAACGCACCCATAAGTCGAGCGTCGCGTTACGCCAACCCGCTAGCGGAAGTTGCTATTATTAGCAACCTTCTCGTTATCCTTCCGTACTCGCTGCTTTCACTGAGTGGAAATTTAACAGGCGATGTGACGTCGCGAGATAGAAAAGTACCGAAATGAGGCACCGAAATCTCCTTTGCGATTCGGTACGGGTACATACCGAATGTAAAGTAACCGGTACCTACCGGTACCGATTTTCGGTACCCAACCCTACTCTTCAAACAGTTCAGTCGGACGATACAGAAAAAGTGCAGAAAAAAAAATAAAAATAAAAAGTTCTGCAGAAAAAGCTCGTTTTCTCTGTTTATTGGTCAAAATCAGGTGTTTTTGCTGAAACCACCCTATGTTCTACGGCCGATTTCTAAACACTCAAAGAGGCTAGAAACAAACTTTCTTTTTCTGATGAAAGAAGAGAGTCTAAAGTTTTGGTAGATATGTTCAATGTTTATGTAGTCCGAAAAGTCAATATTTGGTGGGTCTTCAAAGTTCAGCGAAAATGCCCCAAAAGTCTGGCAGTGTGGAGCTCTCCGCTCTGAACATGGCTGGCAGTCAAATTAAGGTTTGACATGGCATTCTCTCTCTCTTTTTCTTTCTCTCTCTCTCTCTGCTGAGAGACCACTTGCTATTCAAGTATAGCCTACTCCTAAGTTTTTTCTGTTGTCCTCACAGAACGGACTTGCTTTTTCTTCATGTGCTTTATGCCAATAACATACTCCATTGGGATACGTGTGTTTCTGGTCATAGGTTCTGGTTGGTGTAGTTGTAGCGTATCATTTTTGGTGTAGGTAGGGGCTCGAACAATGACTCAAGCCCAGGGGGCCCCACTAGGTAGGGGCTATGCTTGGGAAATGGAGTTCAATATAAGATCTAAAGAATTAGCCTACTTGTTGTGAGTTTGATTTCAGAATTTAGCAGTTGGCATTGTTTCTCATGTTTTGGTCTGGCCTATGTATGCTATTTGTCCTGAATATGCCTTATAGCATACTACTGGTTATACTATGCTCTCAATAACGTTGTGTGGATTGTTGTCGGCACTCTGAATTCATCAGCGATTGTAGTGTGTCAGTTGCGTGTGCGTGTGTGTGTTACATTTGTGTTCCAAATGTCTACATTCGATTCTAGTCAGTCTGGTTATCTCAAGCTTTTTATGTTAACAATCAGTGTTGATGTTGCGTTTGGAAATAGGGCTGTTGTGTCGCAAATGCCAGGGCTGTTTTTTGATCCCAGTCCGCCCCTGATCAGGCCCCTCTCTCATTTAAACAAACCCTGGCCTACACCCTTTTCCCAAATAGTATGTACTTCTGTGATATTACGATGACTGTATGTATGTTTATGGAATGTCACGTTTTTGGAACAAACCAAAACATTTAAAAGTGTGTGTGTATGAGTGTGAGTGAGTGTGTGAGTGTGAGTGTGAGTGTGAGTACGAGTGAGTGTGTGTGTGTGTGTGTGTGTGTGTGTGTGTGTAAATGTCTGTGTGAGTGTGTGTGTGTGTGTTACCCACCCCGGGGTGTGGTCCTCCTGTGCGTAGATGCAGGGGTGCTACGGGGGGACGGTGCTGGGCTCTCCTTCTCCTCCTCTCCTCTGGACTTAGCAGGGCCTAGAGAGCGCTGGTACATACCCAGGGACGGCCAGGAGGGGGAAGCAGAGGGAACCTCAGCTCTCAGGAAACGTGACCTGGAGAGGATAGAGAGAGAGAGAGAGAGAGAGAGAGAGAGAGAGAGAGAGAGAGAGAGAGAGAGAGAGAGAGAGAGAGAGAGAGAGAGAGAGAGAGAGAGGGAGGGACGAATGGATGGATGGAGGAAAAAGAGTAAGAACAACCTACCTAAAGTATTTATATATATTAATGTGACGTGTACTTACTACATATTGTGTGAGTTCCGGTGTGGAAGGTATTAGTGAGGGCAAAGGGGGGATGATTGATTGGGTGGTTATTTGAATATTTGTGTTAGTGTCTGTGTGCACAAACACACTGTCATATATGTCATACGTCAAGTCATATGTATAGATGCTTGTGTGGATGAAGACGTGTGTTCATGTACGCCGGTGTGTGTGTGAGTGGTGTGTGTGTGTGTGTGTGTGAGTGGTGTGTGTGTGTGTGTGTGTGTGTGAGAGAGGTGCTTATTTTAGGAGTTGGCTGCACCTTTGACCATAGCCTAGAGGAAGCCTTTTTAACCAAAATCTTAAAATACCAACAGCTGGAGCAGGCCATATCACAACTGGGCTACAGATGTCAACTTTTAGTTTTTATATTTGGCAGCCTGGGCCATGTTCATAAGTCTGTTGTTAGAGGCCTTCATATGGCTGGTCTTCCTAAGAGAAGGGCCAAACAGTTAGCAAAATACTGCTCAATATCCGCTATTATTGGTAGCCGCTCAATATGGAGAAGGCGGTGCTTCCTGTACCCATGAGCGGGATACTGTCTGTCTTTTAGTATTGATCAACCCACTGGTCTTGTGCGAATAACATCCTGTGTGTGGCAGAACTGGTTGTTGGCTCAGCATTACTGTAACAAATTGTTTCCAGGATGTCAAAATGCACTGTTAGTATTTATGTCCTTTAGAATTGTACTTTGTATGTGGACATAAATAAAGCATTTAAAATGTGTGGCATGTGTGTGTTTGTGTGTGGTGTTTGTTTGTGTGTGTGTGTGTGTGTGTGTGTGTGTTTGTGGTGTGTGTGTGTGTGTGTATTAAGACTCACACTTGAATGCGGTCCTGACGGAGGAGTTTGAAGTTGAACTCGCTGAGGATCTCCAGGAAGGGCAGGTTCGGAGGCTCCTCCCCCTTCACCGCGTCGCGCAGCGCAAACCGGATACCGCTCCTGAGAACACATCAACAACCCAAACATGGTTCTACACAGACGTGGCACAAACTGCACCGTGTTGCATAGGTTAGAAATAGAGAGAGAGAAAGAGAGAGAGACAGAGAAAGAGGCAAAGAGAGAGAGAGAGAGGCAGAGAGAAAGAGAGAGAGAGAGAGAGAGACAGAGAAAGAGGCAAAGAGAGAGAGACAGACAGAGAAAGAGGCAAAGAGAGAAAGATGCAGAGAGAAAGATACAGAGAAAGAGAGAGATAGAAAGACAGACACAGAGAGAAATAGACAGAGAGAGAGAGACAGAGAAAGAGGCAAAGAGAGAGAGCGAGAGAAAGAGGCAGAGAGAGAAAGAGACAGACAGAGAGAGAGACAGACAGGGACGGAGAGAGAGATAGAGACACAAAGAGAGAGAGAGAGACAGAGACAGATAGAGACAGAGAGACGAAGGTGTGTGTGTGTGTGTGAGTGTGTGTGTGTTACTGACATATGCAGGATAATCAGTGGCTTGCGGACACGGTGCAGGTTAACGCCGAAGCTCATAGCCAGTCTCTTGGCCAGCTCTCTGATCTCTCCCAACTCCTCACTACCACGCTCCTCTGGAGCCAGCGCAGCAAGCAGCTGAGGAAACACACACACACACACACACACACACACACCCACACCACACACACCCTATTAGTAGTCCACCCCTCATCAGTTACACACAGTAATACAGAGGTATTGTTTATTTAAACACGCGCGCACACACACACGCACACGAGCACACACACACACACACACCTGCTGCAGACTCAGACAGACAGTGCTGGCGCTCTCCGTGGGGCAGATGAGCCTGGTTTTGCTCAAGGTTTCCTTGATGATGTCACCGTAGTCTTTGTAGAACTGGAGAGAGACGTGACAGAATGAGTCGTCATCCTCCTCTCATTCTTCTGACCACTGTGTTTAATCAATCCTTTTCTCAACTTTCCATCCGTTTCTCACCCACTCTCTCTCTCTCTCTCCTCTGACTCATTCCGCCCCCTCACTGATACTAAGAACAACTTCTCACCCCTCCTCCACCTTCTCACACACTTCTTCCTTCCAGTGCTACCTTTTTTGGTGATCTCTTCCTCCTCTCTCTCCTCCAGTTCTCCATCTTCCTTCCCTCTAATCATCCTCTCTTCCATCCTCTTACTCTCTTCCCATTTCTCCTTCCTCTCTCCCCTACTTCATCCCCCTCTCTGCCTCCCTCCCATCATCTTCTCTTCTATCGTTCCCTCTGACCCATTTCTCTCTCTCCTCGGGCCTCATCCCCTCCTCCCTCAGGCCCTACCCTCTCCACCCTTCTGCCCTCATCCTCTCCTCCCTCCCTCCCTCCCTCCCTCCCTCTCTTCTCCACCTTGCTGTAGTATTTGAAAATGTCTGTGGCAGCGTTGAGGTCCAGGACTCCATAGAAGACCAGTTTACAGAAGCCAGACAACTGGTTTCTCCTCCACTGGAGGCGACATATGTTCAACTCCTGGTTTCTCCTCCGCTGGAGGCGACATATGTTCAACTCCTCCGCTTCTTCCTCTTCTGAAAAATCTGAGGGAGAGAGGAGCCAAAAGAAGACATTATCCAGAGAGAGAGAGAGAGAGAGAGAGAGAGAAGAGGAATGAGATGTGAGATGTATATATATATATATATAATGCGCTTTGAGTTGCATCCGTGTACGAAAGGCGCTATATAAATAAAGTTTCACTTCACTTCACTTCACTACATGTGGGAATACGGTACATGTGGGAAAACTAGGGTTAGGGTTAGGTGCTAGGGTTAGGGTTAGGTGCTAGGGTTAGGTGCTCGGGTGCTAGGGTTAGGGTTAGGTGCTAGGGTGCTAGGGTTAGGGTTAGACATGCCAGCATGTACCAAGTCGACGTTTTATGCTGCCATGTCCCCGGGAAATGCCGACATAAACCGTATTCCCACATATACCGTAACATATACACCGGTATATAATATAGTTGTTTTTTTTTTTTTTACGAGTTTTTTACCGCTACCTGATTGGTTGGCGAAAAACATGTTTATTGACTGGGCAACACAGTGTAAATACAGAGTTCAAGTTTAAACAACTCCTAAAGTTCTGAAATGTATTTGTGGGTATACAATGTGACAAATTGAATGTTAACAAGCTGGTTATTATCAGAATAAACAGCCTGGTCTCACACATCACACATAGAGATTACAGGGACAGTCTAACCCTAACCTTAACCCTAACCCTAACCTTAACCCTAACCCTAACCCTAACCCTAACCTTAACCCTAACCCTAAATGTGGCCTAACTAATTAATGCAAGTGCAATTCAAAATGGAATAATCCCGAGAGAAGCCCCGACAGGCGCACATAACAGAGAACGAGCTAGCCCAAACTCTGTATTTACACTGTGTTGCCCAGTCAATAAACATGTTTTTCGCCAACCAATCAGGTAGCGGTATTGCCCTGCCTTCCCCATACCATCCTAGGTTTCGCAAATTCGCGCCCGGGCCAGGGCCTAACGTGACGTGACGTTACACGCATTTTCCCATGATCAACTCGTTGCTACGCAACGCTAGATAACTCGACATAGAAATAGAATAGAAGAAGAACGATAAACTGACAGGAAAATTGCATCTAGCTAAAATAAAATGAATCTGGGCACTAAACGATCAAAGGGTGGGGCAGAGAAAAAGAGGGACAAATCGAAGATAGCTCTATTGGCAGAGGGGGGGAAATTAACAAAAATAACCGATCTGTTTGTGAAGCAAGCAGCAGGTGCTAGCGTAATTCCTTCAACTAGCACTAGCCCTAGCGTTGAACTTGTGGAGGGAGACGACGAGGGAGAGAAACATGGAGACAAGCAAGAGGAAGTGGCAGAGGAATCGGACATGGACACGGGACTTGTGGCAGAAACAGTTCATCATGACAAGCAAAAGGCGTTGGAAATTACCGGTACATTATCAGAGGGAACGGCGGCCGCGGGAGCAATGAGCGGAGCCGGTAGGATGGCTACAGAGGAGCAGTGTGATTTTTTCAAGCGACCAAATTTCTACACACTTGGACAGTTTTTCAAGTTTCACCCACATCAGTCGGCTGAAGGAACAGCCAAGAAAGCGTTTAACCGCAAAGATGGATCACAACGGAAATGGGTCAGCTATCGTGATGAGGACCATTCTTTATTTTGTTCAGTGTGCCTGGCATTTTCTAAGATAGAGAGACAGACAACAGGGCAGCAACAGAGAGACAGACAACAGGAGAGGACAGCAACAGCGAGACAGACAACAGTAGAGGACAGCAACAGAGAGACAGACAACAGGAGAGGAGAGCAACAGAGAGACAGATAACAGGAGAGGACAGCAACAGAGAGACAGACAACAGGAGAGGACAGCAACAGAGAGACAGACAACAGGAGAGGACAGCAACAGAGAGACAGACAACAGGAGAGGACAGCAACAGAGAGACAGACAACAGGAGAGGAGAGCAACAGAGAGACAGACAACAGGAGAGGACAGCAACAGAGAGACAGACAACAGGAGAGGACAGCAACAGAGAGACAGACAACAGGAGAGGACAGCAACAGAGAGACAGACAACAGGAGAGGACAGCAACAGAGAGACAGACAACAGGAGAGGACAGCAACAGAGAGACAGACAACAGGAGAGGACAGCAACAGAGAGACAGACAACAGGAGAGGACAGCAACAGAGAGACAGACAACAGGAGAGGACAGCAACAGAGAGACAGACAACAGGAGAGGAGAGCAACAGAGAGACAGACAACAGGAGAGGAGAGCAACAGAGAGACAGACAACAGGAGAGGACAGCAACAGAGACAGAACTGAGGTGAGGTGAGCAACAGAGATAGTTCAGGATGATAACAAACAGTTCATATGACAGACACAACTAATGTCAAAGAAAAGATGACCAGCAGCTCAAGGCAGTATACTTTACTTTAATTTAATTAATTGATTCATGTTAAAGGAAAATTATTATGAATATAAAAAAAATAATAGTCTTTCTTTCCCTAAGAAAGAACCCATTAACTCATTGACTGCCAAAGACGCCAATTGGCGTCTTATAGAATAGTAACGTTGACTGCCAAAGACGCCAAATGGCGTCTTTGGGATTTATTTATTTTTCGCGGGGATCGCGTTATTGACATGTTCTCAGGGGTGAAAGTGGTTTGAGTTTCTTACAGGAACTATAGGCTACTACCCCAACCTTCATCGTTTCATATAGTTCTCCTCCTGCCCCCAGCTTCATGCATCCCTGAACACACACATTGTGGTGTTGGTGTCGAAATTAGAAACATTTTAGGGCTGCCAAGTTTCACCAAAAGTTTGGAGTGAGAGTTTTTGGTGGTGGAGCGACCCAAAACTGTGCACGTTTTGGTAGCGGCGGCCCCTCTCTCCCACACAATTATTTGTGCTAGTTTCCTGCAATTTTAAACCAGCACAAGAAATGAAAATAATTGGAACATTTGATAAAACAAGAGAAATTCAGATAATATATCGTAAGTCTTAATAAACAAATACAGTAGGCTACAGAGTCTAAAACAAAATTGGGCCTCATCAAGTGAACTCAACCCCTTGGTCAGCAGCAGAAAGACCATTGGTCATCATCTTATATACAGTGCATTGCTCATAGATGGCTATCATGTTATACAGTACATACCAGGGTTTTTCCTGGGTCAGAATCAAGCCTTGGAGGTTGATGTTGTGCGCGCGCAGTGCGCCCAAATTTTCTTTGAGGGACCCCCAATTGTTGTATTTGTATTGTAAATTGTAATTATTATTATTAATAATAATAATAATAATAATACGATGCGATGCGATTTGAAAGTACCAGTAGGCTACCAGATACGTATGCACATATTTTGCTACCAGGGTTGCCAGATGGAATTGACAATTTCCAGCCCAACCAGTCTAAAAGCTGCCGAATCCACCCGTCCAGTGTGACCAAAAGTAGCCCAATCTGGCAACACAGCTTGCTTATGGAAGCATATAGTGGACTAAGTTCAAATGTTAATGCAATTTGAGATTGCATTTGCATGTTCCACTTTTGCATGCATTCTTTCAGACAATATTCAAATTCAAATGCAATTCTAATGAGCGGATGTGTTTCCTAGAACATATAAATGCAATTGCTAATCACATTATTGCATTACAATTTGAATATTGACTCAAATAACGCAGGCAAAAGTGGCAAATGAATATGCTATTTTGGGATTGCATAGTCATTTTCACATTAGAATGAACATTTGAATTTCGTCAGCTACAAAGAGGATGTGTTTACTAGAACATGTAAATGCAATTGCGTATCACATTATTGCATTACAATTTGAATATTGACTCAAATAACGCAGGCAAAAGTGGCAAATGAATATGCTATTTTGGGATTGCATAGTAATTTTCACATTAGAATGAACTTTTGAATTTTGTCAGCTACAAAGCAGCGCATGACTTTGAAAATTAAATGTCAAATGGCTTTGCATTATCATTTTAATATTGACAGCGAATGTGCACATCAGGTACATGAAAATGCAAATCATTAGAATTGCATTTGAATATTATCTGAAAGAATGCATGCAAAAGTGGAACATGCAAATGCAATCTCAAATTGCATTAACATTTGAATTCTGTCCACTATATGCTTCCATACGGCGCGACTGTAATCCCGGTCGGACTGTCTCAGTGCCCAGTGCTGCCCACCCAACCACGTCGCGTCGGGTCTACTGTAAAGCGGGTTAACGTGTCCTTTTCAAAGGTATTAAAATAGACGCAAGGAAACATAACGTCAACCATGTGTTTCCTTGTTGGAAATTATGGATCGTGAATCGTGATTGCTTCTGCACTCTGCAGCAATCGGATTTTGATTGACAGGCAGCTGCATCTCTTCCCCCAACGGCGTTCCGGCACAGAAAGTCTTGCCGGAACGCAGCACCAGACCGTTCCGGCCCACTTTCACCTATGTTCTACACCTAGCGAGTGGATTTCAGACTTGGGTGTAATGTATTTCGGTCCCAGATGGGGGCAGTAGTTCGATAAAAGCCTGGAGAAGGAAGTGGCTTGCTGTGGGTTGTAGTAATGGCGAAACGGATCAGGGTATGTGCCAAACGCGGCGCGGAGCATTGCGGAGCATCGCGGAGCAGCGCGGCCATCGCGCGACTCTTCAAACAGTTCAGTCGGACGATACAGAAAAAGTGCAGAAAAAAAAATAAAAATAAAAAGTTCTGCAGAAAAAGCTCGTTTTCTCTGTTTATTGGTCAAAATCAGGTGTTTTTGCTGAAACCACCCTATGTTCTACGGCCGATTTCTAAACACTCAAAGAGGCTAGAAACAAACTTTCTTTTTCTGATGAAAGAAGAGAGTCTAAAGTTTTGGTAGATATGTTCAATGTTTATGTAGTCCGAAAAGTCAATATTTGGTGGGTCTTCAAAGTTCAGCGAAAATGCCCCAAAAGTCTGGCAGTGTGGAGCTCTCCGCTCTGAACATGGCTGGCAGTCAAATTAAGGTTTGACATGGCATTCTCTCTCTCTTTTTCTTTCTCTCTCTCTCTCTGCTGAGAGACCACTTGCTATTCAAGTATAGCCTACTCCTAAGTTTTTTCTGTTGTCCTCACAGAACGGACTTGCTTTTTCTTCATGTGCTTTATGCCAATAACATACTCCATTGGGATACGTGTGTTTCTGGTCATAGGTTCTGGTTGGTGTAGTTGTAGCGTATCATTTTTGGTGTAGGTAGGGGCTCGAACAATGACTCAAGCCCAGGGGGCCCCACTAGGTAGGGGCTATGCTTGGGAAATGGAGTTCAATATAAGATCTAAAGAATTAGCCTACTTGTTGTGAGTTTGATTTCAGAATTTAGCAGTTGGCATTGTTTCTCATGTTTTGGTCTGGCCTATGTATGCTATTTGTCCTGAATATGCCTTATAGCATACTACTGGTTATACTATGCTCTCAATAACGTTGTGTGGATTGTTGTCGGCACTCTGAATTCATCAGCGATTGTAGTGTGTCAGTTGCGTGTGCGTGTGTGTGTTACATTTGTGTTCCAAATGTCTACATTCGATTCTAGTCAGTCTGGTTATCTCAAGCTTTTTATGTTAACAATCAGTGTTGATGTTGCGTTTGGAAATAGGGCTGTTGTGTCGCAAATGCCAGGGCTGTTTTTTGATCCCAGTCCGCCCCTGATCAGGCCCCTCTCTCATTTAAACAAACCCTGGCCTACACCCTTTTCCCAAATAGTATGTACTTCTGTGATATTACGATGACTGTATGTATGTTTATGGAATGTCACGTTTTTGGAACAAACCAAAACATTTAAAAGTGTGTGTGTATGAGTGTGAGTGAGTGTGTGAGTGTGAGTGTGAGTGTGAGTACGAGTGAGTGTGTGTGTGTGTGTGTGTGTGTGTGTGTGTGTAAATGTCTGTGTGAGTGTGTGTGTGTGTGTTACCCACCCCGGGGTGTGGTCCTCCTGTGCGTAGATGCAGGGGTGCTACGGGGGGACGGTGCTGGGCTCTCCTTCTCCTCCTCTCCTCTGGACTTAGCAGGGCCTAGAGAGCGCTGGTACATACCCAGGGACGGCCAGGAGGGGGAAGCAGAGGGAACCTCAGCTCTCAGGAAACGTGACCTGGAGAGGATAGAGAGAGAGAGAGAGAGAGAGAGAGAGAGAGAGAGAGAGAGAGAGAGAGAGAGAGAGAGAGAGAGAGAGAGAGAGAGAGAGAGAGGGAGGGACGAATGGATGGATGGAGGAAAAAGAGTAAGAACAACCTACCTAAAGTATTTATATATATTAATGTGACGTGTACTTACTACATATTGTGTGAGTTCCGGTGTGGAAGGTATTAGTGAGGGCAAAGGGGGGATGATTGATTGGGTGGTTATTTGAATATTTGTGTTAGTGTCTGTGTGCACAAACACACTGTCATATATGTCATACGTCAAGTCATATGTATAGATGCTTGTGTGGATGAAGACGTGTGTTCATGTACGCCGGTGTGTGTGTGAGTGGTGTGTGTGTGTGTGTGTGTGTGTGAGTGGTGTGTGTGTGTGTGTGTGTGTGTGAGAGAGGTGCTTATTTTAGGAGTTGGCTGCACCTTTGACCATAGCCTAGAGGAAGCCTTTTTAACCAAAATCTTAAAATACCAACAGCTGGAGCAGGCCATATCACAACTGGGCTACAGATGTCAACTTTTAGTTTTTATATTTGGCAGCCTGGGCCATGTTCATAAGTCTGTTGTTAGAGGCCTTCATATGGCTGGTCTTCCTAAGAGAAGGGCCAAACAGTTAGCAAAATACTGCTCAATATCCGCTATTATTGGTAGCCGCTCAATATGGAGAAGGCGGTGCTTCCTGTACCCATGAGCGGGATACTGTCTGTCTTTTAGTATTGATCAACCCACTGGTCTTGTGCGAATAACATCCTGTGTGTGGCAGAACTGGTTGTTGGCTCAGCATTACTGTAACAAATTGTTTCCAGGATGTCAAAATGCACTGTTAGTATTTATGTCCTTTAGAATTGTACTTTGTATGTGGACATAAATAAAGCATTTAAAATGTGTGGCATGTGTGTGTTTGTGTGTGGTGTTTGTTTGTGTGTGTGTGTGTGTGTGTGTGTGTGTTTGTGGTGTGTGTGTGTGTGTGTATTAAGACTCACACTTGAATGCGGTCCTGACGGAGGAGTTTGAAGTTGAACTCGCTGAGGATCTCCAGGAAGGGCAGGTTCGGAGGCTCCTCCCCCTTCACCGCGTCGCGCAGCGCAAACCGGATACCGCTCCTGAGAACACATCAACAACCCAAACATGGTTCTACACAGACGTGGCACAAACTGCACCGTGTTGCATAGGTTAGAAATAGAGAGAGAGAAAGAGAGAGAGACAGAGAAAGAGGCAAAGAGAGAGAGAGAGAGGCAGAGAGAAAGAGAGAGAGAGAGAGAGAGACAGAGAAAGAGGCAAAGAGAGAGAGACAGACAGAGAAAGAGGCAAAGAGAGAAAGATGCAGAGAGAAAGATACAGAGAAAGAGAGAGATAGAAAGACAGACACAGAGAGAAATAGACAGAGAGAGAGAGACAGAGAAAGAGGCAAAGAGAGAGAGCGAGAGAAAGAGGCAGAGAGAGAAAGAGACAGACAGAGAGAGAGACAGACAGGGACGGAGAGAGAGATAGAGACACAAAGAGAGAGAGAGAGACAGAGACAGATAGAGACAGAGAGACGAAGGTGTGTGTGTGTGTGTGAGTGTGTGTGTGTTACTGACATATGCAGGATAATCAGTGGCTTGCGGACACGGTGCAGGTTAACGCCGAAGCTCATAGCCAGTCTCTTGGCCAGCTCTCTGATCTCTCCCAACTCCTCACTACCACGCTCCTCTGGAGCCAGCGCAGCAAGCAGCTGAGGAAACACACACACACACACACACACACACACACCCACACCACACACACCCTATTAGTAGTCCACCCCTCATCAGTTACACACAGTAATACAGAGGTATTGTTTATTTAAACACGCGCGCACACACACACGCACACGAGCACACACACACACACACACCTGCTGCAGACTCAGACAGACAGTGCTGGCGCTCTCCGTGGGGCAGATGAGCCTGGTTTTGCTCAAGGTTTCCTTGATGATGTCACCGTAGTCTTTGTAGAACTGGAGAGAGACGTGACAGAATGAGTCGTCATCCTCCTCTCATTCTTCTGACCACTGTGTTTAATCAATCCTTTTCTCAACTTTCCATCCGTTTCTCACCCACTCTCTCTCTCTCTCTCCTCTGACTCATTCCGCCCCCTCACTGATACTAAGAACAACTTCTCACCCCTCCTCCACCTTCTCACACACTTCTTCCTTCCAGTGCTACCTTTTTTGGTGATCTCTTCCTCCTCTCTCTCCTCCAGTTCTCCATCTTCCTTCCCTCTAATCATCCTCTCTTCCATCCTCTTACTCTCTTCCCATTTCTCCTTCCTCTCTCCCCTACTTCATCCCCCTCTCTGCCTCCCTCCCATCATCTTCTCTTCTATCGTTCCCTCTGACCCATTTCTCTCTCTCCTCGGGCCTCATCCCCTCCTCCCTCAGGCCCTACCCTCTCCACCCTTCTGCCCTCATCCTCTCCTCCCTCCCTCCCTCCCTCCCTCCCTCTCTTCTCCACCTTGCTGTAGTATTTGAAAATGTCTGTGGCAGCGTTGAGGTCCAGGACTCCATAGAAGACCAGTTTACAGAAGCCAGACAACTGGTTTCTCCTCCACTGGAGGCGACATATGTTCAACTCCTGGTTTCTCCTCCGCTGGAGGCGACATATGTTCAACTCCTCCGCTTCTTCCTCTTCTGAAAAATCTGAGGGAGAGAGGAGCCAAAAGAAGACATTATCCAGAGAGAGAGAGAGAGAGAGAGAGAGAGAAGAGGAATGAGATGTGAGATGTATATATATATATATATAATGCGCTTTGAGTTGCATCCGTGTACGAAAGGCGCTATATAAATAAAGTTTCACTTCACTTCACTTCACTACATGTGGGAATACGGTACATGTGGGAAAACTAGGGTTAGGGTTAGGTGCTAGGGTTAGGGTTAGGTGCTAGGGTTAGGTGCTCGGGTGCTAGGGTTAGGGTTAGGTGCTAGGGTGCTAGGGTTAGGGTTAGACATGCCAGCATGTACCAAGTCGACGTTTTATGCTGCCATGTCCCCGGGAAATGCCGACATAAACCGTATTCCCACATATACCGTAACATATACACCGGTATATAATATAGTTGTTTTTTTTTTTTTTACGAGTCCCACTCATATTTTTATTTTTACTGCAATAGAGACAGTAGAGATTGACAGGAAGGATGGGTGAGAGAGAGAGAGAATGTTGGTAACGTAAGGTAATGTTCCCTACCAAGCAGCTCGTCATCCTCAGGCTCAATGAAGACATAGTCCAGGAGGAAGGCGGCCATCTCAGAGCGGAGGGAGTCGGAGGGGGGGTAGGCCAGCGTGCTCAGGGCGGGCTGAGACCTCATCGCCTCCACACCCAGCAGCAGCAACAGGTCACACAGCAGCACAAACGCCTGGGGAGATGATATGAATTTAGAATTTGGAATTTAGAATTTAGCAGACGCTTCTAATCCAAAGCGACTTACAATTACAATTACAGGGACATTCCCCCTGGAGTCACTATGGGCTGAGAATGGTGCCTTACTCAAGAGCCCACTAGTGTTTCAGGCAGGATTTGAACTCACAACCTTCCGATCACCAGTCCAACTCACTATCCACTAGACCACCACTACCCCCGCGCATGCACACACACAGTCGAGTTCCACACATCATCCCCCCACACACCCACACTGGGTGACGACTGCTACCATACCAGACAGCTCTACCAACTAGTTTGGAGCAGCCTTACAAAAACAGCCCGTCGTTGTCATCCTTGTCAGATTGTTCCCCCCCCCCCCTGCTCTCACCTGGTCTCTGACCTCACCTGGTCTCTGATCTCACCTGGTCTCTGACCTCACCTGGTCTCTGATCTCACCTGGTCTCTGATCTCAGCCTGGCCCACTGACAGACAGCTCTGACACACCACACAGAACGAGTGGAATTCCTTCTTTAGACACTTGAGTTCCACCTAGGAGTGTGTGGGTGTGAGGAAGAGAGGGGGAAGAGAGGGGGAAAGAGAGGGGGGGAAGAGAGAGGGGGAAGAGAGGGGGGAGAGAGGGGGGAAGAGAGCGACAGAATGAGACACGAGAGTGGCAGGTTTCTGAATGACTAAACATAGTATTAAGGAGGGGGGGGATTTGTGTCTGTTTATGTTGGAGCTCTGCGATGTTGGCTAAACAGCCATGTCAGTTTGCTCATCATCATAACTGACTGCATGTGTGTGTGTGTGTGTGTGTGTGTGTGTGTGTGATGATGTCCATAACTCGATGTGTATGTCCATCTGTGTGTGTGTGTGTGTGTGTCCATATCTGTGTGTGTGTGTATGTGTGAGTGACGTGTGTCCATATCTGTGTGTGTGTGTGTCCATATCTGTGTGTGTGTGTGTGTGTGAGCGTGTGTATGTGAGAGCGTGTGTCCATATCTGTGTGTGTGTGTGTGTGTGTGTCCAAATCTGTGTGAGTATGTGTGAGCGACGTGTGTCCATATCTGTGTGAGTATGTGTGAGCATGTGTGAGCGTGTGTCCATATCTGTGTGTATGTCCATCTGTGTGTGTGTGTGTGTGTCCATATCTGTGTGAGTATGTGAGCGACGTGTGTCCATATCTGTGTGAGTATGTGTCCAAATCTGTGTGTGTGTGTGTGTACTGTAGAAGCCTGACCGCGGCGCTGTGGCCTCAGATGCTCTTGAACAGATTGCTGTGTTAATTGCATGCTGTCCTCACAGCTGGTGAGAGGCTTAAGCAGGCAGGCAGGCAGGCAGGCAGTGCCGTGGTGAAATATGGGCACTTTGGTGTGTGAATACAGTAGCACCATGTAATACATTTACATTTTTATCATTTAGGAAAAATGCTTTTTATCTTTAGGTGTCCCTGGAGTAACTTAGGGCTAAGTGCCTTACTCAAGGGCACACTAGTGGTGGCGGCGGCGGTGTTCCCAGGTGGGGTTTGGACGCATGATCTTCAGATCACCATCAGTCCAACTAGCTATCCACTAAGCCACCGCCACTATAGGTACAGGGTGGCTACATCTGTGTTAATAGGTTAGATGGACAGAGTTTGGTAATACTACAGTATGTAAATACTAAATAAATAGGTAAATACGGCAGACAGGCAATGCCAGAGTAGTCAGGCACACACAGATATGGACACACGTCACTCACACACACACACACACACACACACACACACACACACACACACACACACAGATATGGACACACGTCACTCACACACACACACACACACACACACACACACACACACAGATATGGACACACGCTCACACACACACACACACACACACACACACACACACACACACACACACACACACACACAGATATGGACACACGCTCACACACACACACACACACACACACACACACACAGATATGGACACACGTCACTCACACATACACACACAGATATGGACACACGCTCACACACACACACACACACACACACACACACACACACACACAGACAGATATGGACACACACAAACTCTCACACACACACACACACACACACACACAGATGGAATGGAATGGAATGGAATGGACTTTATTTGTCATTGCTACAGTACAGGTACCAAACAACGAAATTTAGGAGGGGTGGCTCCCCTGGTGTTAGGAAAGGGAAAAAAAAGAAAACACATTTTAGAAAAAGCATAGATGCATAAAATCACAAGAAGGTAAGGAGCTGGTTTACATCAATAAAGGCTATGTACACAATCCACTGTACTATACTGCACAGATAGTCAACTAGGGTTGTCATATTGCACAAAGAGTATTTTTTCACATTATTTTAAAGTGTCACAGTTTGCAGGCTTGAAAATGTACATGTTTGTGCCTCAGCACTAGCTGCCATACAATCCGTCCGGACTGTCCTGGGCCCAGAACTTAGGCCTTTTCTGTGTTCAGGGCCTTGACGGCCCTGTGGTAGAAGCAGTCCTTCAGTCTGTTTGTCTTAGCGGCCGGGGTCCTGTACCTCCTGTTCGAGGGCAGCTTGACAAAGTGTACGTGCCCAGGGTGGGTCGGGTCCCTGGAGATCTTGGGTGGACATACACGTCGAGTTATGGACATCATCACACACACACACACACACACACACACACACACACCTTGGTTGGTGTAGAGTTGGACACCCTCACTTTCTCCCAGACCAGGTGAAAATATGCACACTTCAGGGCTGGGACCATCAGCTGAAACCAGATAGAATAAAGTTGTGTGTGTGTGTGTGTGTGTGTATTATATACAGTGTCTGCCAGGAGAGATGCGAGGAAACACACACACACACACACACACACACACACCTCCTTGTCGAAGTCTCCAGACTCCACGCCCCTCTTCAGCAACTGAAAGCAGGGCTCAAACAGCTTCAACGCAGTCAGGTCCTTGGCACTGAAAACAGAAACACACATATCAGGGCAGCCAACACACACACACACACACACACACACACACACACACACACACACACAGTTTTGAGGTTCAGTTGCTGAAAGTAGGCATAACCCTCCTCATCATGATCATCTACCGCCCGACGGACAGGAAACTAAGAATTTTACATCTCAATTCTCTGATCTCCTTACTGAAATCATTCCCAGCCATAACAAGGTGCTTATCGTGGGGGATTTCAATATCCATGTGGATAATCCCACCCAGGCTTTCGAGTCTGAATTCCTGGACCTGATCGAGTCATTTGGCTTGACTCAGCATGTTTCTGGCCCCACCCACAGTGGAGGACACACATTAGATCTGGTCCTCTCAGTCAACATCCCCATCAGTGACGTGGAGACCATGCTGGCCCATGCTGACTGTGACCATACTGCAGTTATGTTCACCTCATCTCTGTCCATCCCTCCCGCTACCCAATCCTCTGCTCGCCTCTCTCGTTACATTAACGCCCAGACAGCCCCAAGGTTTTCCTCTGCTTTCATGGCCGCCCAAAACATCAGGGCAGGTGAGGCACCATCTGACCCAGAGGAACTCACTTCCATGTTCAACACCTCCTGCCGCTCCATCCTCGACTCGATAGCCCCACTTACCCTGAAAAAGCCCAAGCCCAGGGTCTCAGCTTGGCTCAACGACACCATCAGAGCTCAGAGAAGAGCGTGGAGACAGGCGGAACGCAGGTGGAAAAAGGACAGGCTGACCATCTCACTCGAGATTTTGAGGGAAAAGCAGAGGACCTATCAGAAGGTGGTAAAGACTGAAAGGGCCAAGTACTTTGCCACTCTCATCTCCAACAACTCACACAACCCCAGAGTGTTATTCAGGACAATCAACACCGTTGTTCACCCCCCCCCTACCGTCATCCAGGATCCATCCCCGGCTAAGTGCGAGGAATTTTTATCCTTTTTTTCCTGACAAAGTCACCAACATCAGAAAAAACATCCCGCACTCCACCAAGGACTTAGCCGTCACACTGGGATGTGCATCCACTTTCTCCAGCTTCTGTCCTTTCACTCTACCAGCCCTCTCCAAGATGGCCGCTGCACTGAAGCCGGCCTCATCGTCTCTGGACCCCATCCCTACCCCCCTTCTCAAAGAGGTGTTCGACACGATAGGGCCACACATCCTCTCTATAATCAACAGCTCGCTGGCCACTGGCATTGTTCCGCCCAGCCTCAAACAAGCTGTGGTCCAGCCTCTCCTCAAGAAACCTAACCTGGACCCCTCCAACCCCAGTAATTACAGACCTATTTCCAAGCTCCCAGTCGTGTCCAAGCTCCTGGAAAAGGCTGTCCTCAGCCAGCTGTGGCCCTACCTCCAACAGAACAACATCCTGGAGAAGTTTCAGTCTGGCTTCAGACCTGGCCATAGCACTGAGTCGGCACTTTTAAAGGTTTGGAACGACCTCCTCCTCATCGCAGACTCCAGGAAATGTGCTGCCCTGGTCCTCCTGGACCTCAGCGCAGCTTTTGACACCATAGACCACGCCATCCTCCTCGATCGCCTCCAGCAGGAGGTTGGCATCACCGACACCGCTTTGTCATGGTTCAAGTCCTACCTCAACAATAGAACCTACGCCGTCCACATAGCAGACTGCTCCTCCAGACAAGCCAACCTCACCTGTGGGGTCCCTCAGGGCTCCATCCTCGGTCCCATCTTGTTCTCCCTCTACATGCTCCCCCTATGTCTAATCCCTCAACGCTACAATATCTCATTCCACTGCTATGCGGACGACACCCAGCTCTACTTGTCAATCAACACTGACGACCCGCCAATCTGAAGCGCCTGATGGACTGCCTCCGCGATGTGAAGGAGTGGATGGCCCAGAGCTTCCTACAGCTGAATGAGAGCAAGGGGGAAATCCTCCTCATCGGCAACACCACCGCCATCACTCAGCTCAGCACCAACATGGGAAGCCTGTCCACCCTTGTCAGACCACATGTCAAGAACCTCGGTGTCACCTTTGACTCCGAGCTTAACCTTGACCGACAAGTGAGCTCCGTCGTGAAGGCATGCCTATACCAACTACGCATCATAGCCAAGATCAAGTCCTTCCTCACCCCCAGCGACCTGAGGAGGGTCGTCCTCATGCTAATATCATCTAGGCTTGACTACTGCAACTCACTATATGCGGGACTTCCTGATAAGACCATCTACCGCCTGCAGCTAGTCCAAAATGCCGCTGCCAGGCTGGTGTCAGGCACCACAATGAGGGACCACATCTCCCCTGTCCTCATCTCCCTTCACTGGCTCCCAGTGAAGAAGTCTGCACCTTTGTTTTTAAAGCTCTCAACAGTCTCGCCCCACCTTACATCAAGGACCTCCTGGACCAGTCTACCTCCTCAAGGCCCAGACCCAGGCTCAGGTCCGACGCCCAACTCAGCCTGAGGGTCCCACGTACCAACCTCAAGAGGAAGGGTGACCGTGCCTTTGCAGTGATAGCACCGACCCTGTGGAACGCGCTCCCTTCTGCCATCAAGTTTGCCCCCACTCTGGACTCCTTTAGAGCCAAGTTAAAAACCCACCTCTTCCAAAATGACATTCCCTAAATCTACTCCCTATTTGTTGTGAATTGTATGCCTGAGTTTTACGTTTAAGTCGTCTGTGTCTGATTGCTCTCTGTGTTCCTTGTCTTTGTCTTTATCTGTTCCTTTACCCGGGCTGCGCCCCGGGCCGATGTAAAAGTTGGATGGGGGGCGCAATATAAATGAAATTAACATAACATAACATAACATAACACACACACACACACACACACACACACACAGACAAACACATACACACATACACACAGACACACAGACCCACAGACACACAGACACACAGACACACACACACGATCCAAACTCACATAGAATAATATGATTATAAAAAGATGAGAGAACACAAAGTAAATAAAAAAAAAATACTTTAAGAAAATCACATCAAACAACACCTGTTCTGAAAACGATTAAAGGCCTTTGCTTGGCCATTCCTATTCAAAATATGTGTTAAGGGCATTTCATCAGTAGTATTTCATTTCACACACTAGTCGACACTCTTACCCGCTGAAGGCAGCGATCCTCTTCAGGGCGACCGCAGCACTGTACACATCATCTTCTTCAGCAAAGCCCTGGGCACAGACAGGAAACCTCATTACCCACAACACCTCAAAGGCTCTCTCACATCTACACCCGGGGCGCACACAAGCCTCATCAGCTCAAGTTAAAGACTAGAGAGATGAACTGAATGAGACTCAAGTCAAGCGTGTGTGTGAGTGTGGGTGTGTGTGTGAGTGAGTGTGTGTGTGGGTGAGTGTGTGAGAGTGTGTGTGAGAGTGAGTGTGTGTCAGAGCGAATGCGAGTGTGTGTGTGAGTATGAGAGAGTGTGTGTGTGTGAGAGCATGTGAGTGTGTGAGAGTGTGTGTGAGAGTGAGTGTGTGTCAGAGCGAATGCGAGTGTGTGTGTGAGTGCGAATGTGAGAGTGTGTGTGTGTGTGTGAGTGCGAATTTGAGAGTGTGTGTGTGTGAGTGCGAATGTGAGAGTGCATGCGTGTGTATGCGTGATTGCGTGCGAGTGTGTGTGCGTGTGTGTGTGAGTGCGTGCGTGTGTATGCGTTTGTGTGTGTAAGAGTGTGTGTGTGTACCTGCAGCAGGTCGCTGAGATGGGAGCTGAAGCGCTCCATCAGGCCGTCCAGCAGCTGGCTGATCGCCAGGTCGGCGAGGGAGGAGAAGGTGTAGCTCTCTGCACACAGGGCACACGCCACACGGGCACACGCCTCCAACACCCCAGAGTCCACGTGCTTCTCCACGATGCCACACAGCTGGGACAGGAGCAGGTCCAGAAACTGACAGAGAGAGAGAGAGAGAGAGAGGGGGGGAGAGAGACAGAGGGGGAGAGAGAGAGAGAGAGAGAGAGAGAGAGAGAGAGAGAGAGAGAGAGGGAGGGAGGGGGAAAGAGAGAGAGACAGAGGGGGAGAGAGAGAGAAGGGGGGAGAGAGAGAGGAGAGAGAGAGGGGGGAGAAAGACAGAGAGAGAGAGAGACAGAGAGAGAGAGAGAGGGGGGAGAGAGACAGAGAGAGAGAGACAGAGAGAGAGAGAGGGGGGGGGAGAGAGAGAGAGAGAGAGAGAGAGAGAGAGAGAGAGAGAGAGAGAGAGAGAGAGAGAGACAGAGAGAGAGAGAGTGAACGCTGATGGAAAAGAGAGAGTGAAGCTGGTGGAACCAGGACTGCAGAGTCACTCCCAAATGGCAAATTATTAATTAATTAATTAAATTACTACCTATCTTCCGCCGTAGACTGAAGACCTCCATCTCTTCAGGCTACATCTTAACTGTCCCTCTACCCCCCCTGTACAGTTTCTCTACTGTTAATATATATATATATATATATATTTTACATTTAATATATATATTTTAAAGATCTTCCTTCTTCTAGCACTACGACTGCCAATGGCCCCTGGCCCTGAGCATAGATGACCTTTTCCTGCCATGACTGGTGGATAGATGATTCACTTCACTTACATACACAAATGTTTTTGTTGTAAGTCGCTTTGGATAAAGGTGTGTGTGTGTGTGTGTGTGTGTGTGTGTGTGTGTGTGTGTGTGCACCTGCAGCAGAAATGTAATGTGATTGACAACAGGCGAAGAAGGGATGAATACAAGGAGGACAAAGAGAAAAGAGAAAAAAAGGTGGGGTAAGAAGGGTGAATATGATGAACGGAGTGGAGTATTTCAGTCTTTTGCCTTCCTCTTTCTCCAATATTTGTACTGAGAGCAATAATATGCAGTGTTTCCTCTATATGCATTTATTGGTGGCGGGCCGCCACGAATGAATTTCCTCCGCCACTAATTGATTCAGTCCACTAAGTGCACGATTTCTCCCAATTTTTGTAAAAAAAAATCCACCTCTGAACATTAGCTGATTAAAATATCTGATCCTAGATCAGCGCTATAATGGATGTTGACTAAAAGTGCACCTAAATCCACGCCCATCTCTCTCTAACCGCTGATCCAAAATCAGATTAATGACATTAAACATTCAGTTGACGACGTGACACAAGGGCTACTCCTGATTGGTCTAAATGTGAACCATCTAAATAAAAGATACAAAAAGCTGATCTAGCTAGCTAGGTGCACAAATAAGATATCACGTTAAATAACTTCGAAAAATTAAACGAAAACAGCGACAGATGGATGGATTTTTCAAGAAAAAAGATGTCCCAGACACTTCAAACATTGCTGAAGCTAGCAGTGGCTATGAGCGATCCGAAACTGCATGGCTGGCAGGAGCAAAGGAGCTAGGTGGTGGATCCTAGAGATGACTAACTCAAACGTACGCATAACTAAATAAAAGCAGGCCAACTAACGACAGCTACACGCCCTCAACTGGGAACATAAAGGATAAATGAATTTTGCAATCGAACGTGTCCTACAGGTTCTGGGAAGATTTTTTTTGATTTTTGATTTTTTTTGCCATCCTCCCTCTAGTTTTGGTTGAAAGTAGGTCGTTGTTTTGAACGCGCGTGCACGCGGAAATAATCTTGCGCGCGCTATGGACAGGGCTCTCCGCCACTAATGTAAAAATTCCTGGAGGAAACACTGATATGACATTATAGCTATGGGCATGTAAGCAGCGCTCTCCCCTACTCATCTCCCTCCTCCTCTCTCCTACCTTCTCCAGTCTGCCAGCACTGCTGTAGGTCTCCAGGTCAAAGTACAGAGGGGCCTTGAGGAGGCTGGACACCTTCTCTGTGTCTGCTGAGTACTGTGTATGGGGGTGGAAGAGAAACATATTGAAATCAAATAGTAAGTTCAAACCATGAGCGCTGACATGTGTATGTGTGTGTGTGTGTGTAATGGACTGACTTATATAGCGCCTTATTCCAAAGCGCTTTACAATGGCCTCACATTCACACACACATTCACACACCGATGGCGGCAAGCTACCATGCAAGGCGCCGGCCCCGCTCATTGGGAGTTCAATTGGGGGTTCGGTGTCTTGCCCATGGACACCTCGACATGTGGCCAGCCGGGGTTCGAACCGGGTTCTACCTCCTGCCCCACAGCCGCTGTGTGTGTGTGTGTGTGTGTATGTGTGTGTATAGAACTCACAATAAATGTAGAGTTAACAGTTGATAGACACTATAATGTGTTGTTAATGTTCACCACCTTGGCCAGAAGCTG
>NC_137678.1:12970001-13037501 GCF_963989245.1 Nansenia antarctica
ATTGATCTGCATGGAAGACATATAAAACACAAATCTTCCTCTGGTCTGCAACTCTTGTGAATCCATTCAGATGGCAGCCATATTCTGGTTGTCCCACCGTGTATGTATATTTCACATCAGGATAATTTGTTTACAGAAAGAACACAAATTTCCCTCAAACATTACAAATAACAATTACAAACAACATGTGGAGCAACATACCTGCATGGAAGACATATAAAACACAAATCTTCCTCTGGTCTGCAACTCTTGTGAATCTGCGCATTCAAAATAACATACAATAAATGTTCTGTTTCACATCATCACAATACATCACATCATCACAATACATGTAAAAACAAACAGCACAGTACTACACCAACATTTTCACCCTACATTACAAGATTCTCCACACAAACAACAAAACACGAGGAGCATTTTACATCGCGCACATACCCATTCAGATGGCAGCCATATTCTGGTACCACCGTAAGTATGGCAACAACAGAAGGACAAAAGAACGTGCAGACCTGCAGTACACCCAAACTCCAAAGGGGGCTCCAACAACAACCAGGGCTGCTCAAGAACGGCGAAACTCATCTACATTCACCACAACTAAACATACATTCCCAACTCTGTTACATTTACACACACACACACACACACACACACACACAGAATATTGTACAATTACATTTGATTTTAGACATTTAGCAGATGCCTTTATCCAAAGCGATTTACAACGAGTACAATTTGTCTAAACAAGTGAATCGTCTATCTATTTTCCTTTAGCGACGTTGATGAATACCCCCCCCATGTTCCTTCACCTCGTTGAACTCTTTGGTGAGAGTGCCGATGATCTCTGCGATCTGATCGTTGTCAAACATGGCCCTGCTGACCACACCTGCAGAGAGGGAGGATCTAAGATGACAGACACTTCCCTGCAGTCTGTTCCTTTTCAATCACATACTTGTATTGGATAAGACGACATGAACATAAGACACTACTCACAACAACACTCTAAAATATACAGGTATGTCAACTATTTTCTTTTTTTATTATCTATTTTGAATATTTTAAACCCCCTCTGCTACCAGTAAGAAAACCCTGGGCCCTGGCTTTCTTCAGCCACCCGTTAACTCCTCCTTATAGTGGACTGGTATCGACAGACACAGACACCACAGAGGCTACCTGATGCTAGCATTGTTAGCCCAGCTTAGTAATCAATGGCTTGTAGTGCTGATCGATGCCTTTCCTGGGACCAGGTCAAAAGATAATCTTGTGAACTCTGACTACAATCACCCCCCTGGCCTCTCCATCTCTCAGACACTCTGGCCGACCCCTGACCTTTGCAGCCGCAGCACCGCACGATGAAGTTGATGAGCTCTAGTAGTCCCGCCTCCCGGTCCTTCTTGTAGCTGTCCAGCCACTCGTCCACCACCGTCTGGAGATTGACATAGAGGACACAGCCAATCAGGGAACGGTATTCAAGGTCGGAGGTGTCATCCTTATGACAGCTACGACCAACCCCCCCCCCCCCCACAGCCCCTGCCACACACACACACACACACACACACACACACACATCTCCCGCCGAACTACACATTGTGCTCATTGAGCCACAGAGGCTTTTCCATCTTCTGGAGAGAGGGGTTAGAATAAGGGCCTGAATACCATCTGTATTGTGGTACTACTGTATAGAGGAAAACTCTTTTCTACTGCCCATCATTCTTAGTTTCTGTTCATTCTCTACCCATTGTCCTTCACTCCCTCCCCCCCCCTCCTCAGAAATGGGGAAACAGAGCTTCAGAACACAACAATGGGTGGGACGGACATGGGCTGTCAATCATTGACTGTGTGACCCAATGGCAGCGTTCCTTCCTCTCTACATCAAAGGGGACAACGTAGGGTTGGATCAGTCAGCTACTGACAGTGCATGATAATCACCTCCATTGTGGGCTTTAAAGGCCTTGTTTCCCCATCATCACTCATCGCCTCCTTCCCTCCCTCCCTCTCCACCCCCACCCCAGCTTCAATCCCTCACTCCTTCCCTCCTTCCTTCCCTCCCTCTCTCTCTCTCTCTCTCTCTCTCTCTATATATATATATCCACCCCAGCTTCAATCCCTCACTCCTTCCCTCCTTCCTCTCTCTCTCTCTCTCTCTCTCTCTCTCTCTCTCTCTCTCTCTCTCTCTCTCTCTCTCTCTCTCTCTCTCTATCCACCCCAGCTTCAATCCCTCACTCCTTCCCTCCCTCCCTCTCTCACCACCATTGCACTCTTCCCAGACCGGATGGCCTCATAGATATCCCCCGCACTGATGTTCTGGTCCCCGTCCCTCTCCCGCCTGGGGTCGCCTCGCCTGGACGTCCCCAGGGAGGGCTGTGGGGGCTGGGGCGGGCGGGCTGGGGAGCTGGGGCCAGGCTGGGATGCAGCTTTACGCCTTGGTCTCTTACGCCTTGGTCTCTTACACCTTGGTCTCTTGGGTGGCTGGTAAGGGTGTAAAGGTACACAAAAATAATGGTTCAGTACGTACCTCGGTTTTTTAATCATGGTTCGGTATGTTTCCGGTACAACGACTTAAAAAGAAACCCAAAAAAAGAAAATTGTTTGGTTTACAGAACAAACTATGGGTCTTTCTTTCTTAAATAAAAAAAGTATGTCAATACTGCTGCAACCAGCTGCAATCTACTATTAAAAAGGTATAATTTACTGTAAAGTCAATCAAAATAAATATTCTCATTCACACTTTCAATAAAAAAAATCTATTAAGGTGCAGCATTTCGAAAATTAACTACTTGAACTGAATGCTGTTTTGCTATAGACCAGCGTTTCTCAACCTTTTTTCAGTCACGGCACCCTTCAAAAGTTCATAAAATCTCAAGGCACCCCAGACTAAAATATAGCTATTCAAAAATGACACTGCATCACTCAGACGGCCCCATATAGCGTGCGTGCACACACACACGCAACGGCTATTAAGAGAGAGGGGAGGGAGTGTGACTCACCATCAATGGGAGACCTGCGCCTGGGAAGACGCACACAACCGTCCTATTCTGGCAGGGATGGATGAGAGGCAGACACAGAGCTCCTGGTCCACAGCCCTCAGTCGCGCCTCCCTGTACTTGTTTTTGATGTACGTCAGGCTTGAAAAGCTCAGTTCGCACAAATACGTTGTTGAGAAGGGTAGAAGAATAGCAACGGCGCTACTTGAAGCTAGTGGGTACTCGTTTTCCACTGATACCCAAAACCTGTCCAAATCCATGTCCTGAAATTTAATTTTCAATGTGCGATCTTCCCTGATCTCTGCCAGTTGCTCCTGTGTTGGCAGTGACAATTCACTTGAGCTCTTGAGTGCACTTGAACTCCAAGGATCACGGACCCAGTCAAACTCTGCATAAGACTCAGATGGAAAATAGTGCCTAAATCGCTCGTCAAGAGTTTTCAGATGCTGAGTGATGAGGTCAGAAAGTGTACTGCTGTTTGAATGCACACTACACAAGGGAAACATATCAAGCCTGCCCTGTTCCACAAAGGAACGCCAGAGTGTGAGCTTAGATCTGAAGCCACGCAGTTTGTCAGACGAGGTGAGAAGGTTTTCTTCTTTGCCTTGCATTTTAATGTTCAGCTCATTGAGATGCTTAAAGATATCGGCCAAGTACGCAAGTTTTGCGCACCATCGCTCATCTGCGAGCAGCTCCGCATGTGCATATTTCTCTCCTATCAGGAAGGTTTTCAGTTCTTCTTTTAACTCATACAGTCGGCCCAACACCTTCCCACGCGAAAGCCAGCGGACGGCTGTGTGTAGTAGCTCCCTGGCTCTCTGAAACGCTACATGCTTGTAGACTAGAGCTCAGAGCAGCTGAGAGGAAATGGAGAAAAACTGGCCTTTCTGATGACCTTAACCTCTATCACTCTCTCCTTGCCAACTACGCCTCCTCGGCATCAGCTGCTAAAACATCCTACTATCATTCAAAAATACATTCTTCTGCCTCTAATCCTAGAAAACTGTTCTCCACTTTCTCTTCACTCCTTAATCCACCTCCTCCCCCTCCCCCTTCCTCCCTGTCCGCCGATGACTTTGTCACCTACTTTGAAAAAAAGGTGGACGACATCAGCAGCACCTTTCTCCCCCCACCGCTCCCTCCTCCCACTAACAATGCTAACACTGTTCCCACTAACAATGCTAACACCCCTTCCAAACTCCCCCCTCGACACTCGATCTCTGGATTGTCATCTTTTTCCCCCCTCTCCCCCGATGAGATTCTCACACTTATCACATCAAAGCGGGCAACCACATGCCCTCTTGACCCCATCCCCTCCCCCCTTCTCCAATCCATTTCCGCCGACATCCTTCCTTACCTTACCACCCTAATCAACTCCTCCCTATCCACTGGATCTGTCCCAGCGGCCTTCAAAATAGCCAGAGTCAAGCCTCTCCTCAAGAAACCTACCCTTGACCCATCATCTGTCCACAATTACAGACCGGTATCCCTTCTCTCCTTCCCTTCCAAAACCCTTGAACGCGCGGCATCTAAACAACTGATTGACTATCTCCGGAAGATGGATCACTTAGACCCCCACCAATCCGGCTTCAAGGCTGGGCATTCCACTGAGACTGCGCTCCTTGCTGTCACGGAAGCCCTCCACTCTGCCCAAGCTTCCTCCCTCTCCTCTGTTCTCATTCTCCTTGACCTGTCTGCTGCCTTCGACACAGTCAATCACCAGATCCTTCTCTCCATCCTCTCAGACCTGGGCATCTCTGGCACCGCACACTCCTGGTTTTCTTCCTACCTGGCGGGCCGCTCCTACCAGGTGACCTGGAGAGAATCGCTATCTTCTCCACGAACCCTCTCCACTGGAGTTCCCCAGGGTTCCGTCCTAGGGCCTCTACTCTTCTCCCTCTACACCAAGTCTCTTGGCTCGGTAATCTCTTCACATGGGCTCTCCTACCACAGCTACGCAGACGACACTCAACTCTTCCTGTCCTTCCCCCCGTCTGATGTACACGTGGCAACCCGTATCTCAGCATGTCTCGCTGACATTTCAACTTGGATGGCTGACCACCATCTCAAGCTCAATCTTAACAAGACTGAGCTCCTCTTCATCCCCGGGAAAGCCTGCCCTCTCCAAGACTTCTCCATCACAGTGGAGAACTCTACTGTAACCCCCTCCCTGACAGCCAAGAACCTTGGAGTGATCCTGGATAACCGACTATCCTGTGCGGAGAACATTGCAGCAACGGCTCGCTCCTGCAGATTCCTCCTCTACAACATCAGAAGGATACGACCATTCCTTACCAGAGAGGCAGCGCAACTCTTGATCCAGGCACTGGTCATCTCCCGCCTGGATTACTGCAATGCACTCCTGGCTGGGCTCCCCGCTTCAGCCATTAGACCTCTGCAGCTCATCCAGAATGCTGCTGCCCGGCTGGTATTCAACCTCCCCAAATACTCGCATGTCACCCCTCTCCTTCGCACCCTGCACTGGCTCCCGATAGCAGCTCGCATCAGATTCAAGACCCTGGTGCTTGCATACCAGGCAGCTAAAGGGACAGCCCCTGCCTACCTGAAGGAAATGGTAACCCCCCAAACCCCTGCCCTCTCACTCCGCTCCTCCACCTCGGCTGGCCGACTGGCCCCACCTCCTCTACACAGCAGTCGGGCTGCCCGATCACGTCTCTTCACAACACTGGCTCCCCGCTGGTGGAATGAGCTCCCCACGGCTGTCAGAACGGCAGAGTCACTACCCATCTTCCGTCGTAGACTGAAGACCCATCTCTTCAGGCTACATCTTAACTGCTCCTCCTGAGACATCTTCCGACCCTCACCACTACGTCTCCTAAAGACACCCGCTTTCCCCTCTACTGTGTCCCTAGAACTTCTATTGCCCCCCTTGTACTGTTTCTCAGTTTCTCCAGTAATAAAATAAAAATTAAAAATTAAAAGTTTTAGTAGAAGGCGATAATAGGGAGAAGGTTTTTCCTCCTATCAGTGGCCCCGGGCCCGAGCTAGAGTACTCTTCCTGCAACGAATGGTGGACTGCTGATTCACATGCTTAGTATTCAAATGTATTGATTGTTAGTCGCTTTGGAATAAGGCGTCTGCTAAATGCCAAAAATGTAAATGTAAATGTAGTAGCAAGCTATGATGCTCTGCTCCCATTTCCTCGCATAGGATCGAAAACAGACGGCTCTTTAACGAGCGCGTCTTGATGAAATTAACAACGTCCACCGCTCTGTCCAGTACATCTGACAGCTCTTTGGGTAGCGTCTTTGCAACAAGTGCCTCTCTGTGAAGGAAGCAGTGGGTTGTTCGCATGCCTGGGTTTTGCGCTTTGACCCTACTGATGAAGCCCTTGGCACTGCCCGTCATAGCAGCCGCACCATCAGTGCAAATACTGACACAGTTATTCCAGCTTAATCCTCCTGTGGTAACCTTTAAACGTAATAAAGCCACATGACGCTTGATGTCCTTTCGGTTTGTACTTTATATAGAACGGGAGCATGGAGTCATACATGCATGTCTGTGCGTCTTACACTGCGCACCTATAATGCTATACCTGAATACCGGATACGGAAACACATCCTGCCTACATCTCTGTAGTCCTATAAATAATATCCCTTAACCCATAACTCCCCCTGGTGGGATAACATAGATATTGCATCTCAATATAAATCCTAGGTATAATGCTCACATTATAACACCTCCCTTTTCAATGTACTCTGTTGTCAGACGATAAATCTCCTCTCCGGTCGTTTTGGTAGGAAGTGGTTTGCAAAATAAAAAATTCTCCCTGATACGGTCCCCGTCTACGAATCGAACATTTGCCAATAGCTGAGCATGCCCACTCACGTCTGTAGATTCATCAATTTGCAACAAAAAATGTCCCCTTGCCTTGATTTTTTCCAAAACTATATCTTCAATATCTGCAGACATGGCATTGATTCGCCTTCCAATTGTACAGTCAGACAGCGGGACCTTTGCTATCTCTTTTGCAGCTTGTGGGCCTAGCATGTGATTAACTATTGCTGTGCATGCTGGCAATATAACGGACTCGGCAATAGTATGTGGCCTCTTCGCCTTAGCAATAATTTCGGCTACGAGGTAGCTAGCCTCCAATGCTTTATCAGAAACTGGCGCAATTCATCATCACCCGTTCTTGACGGCTATGCTGACTTTTCATCCGAACAAAGTATTCAGAATCCTTGCCAGCTTGTGATGGATGATTGGTTCTATATCGTGGAGCTCCGCCCCATAGGGGATCTCTGCTCCTATTGGTTTACCCCGCTACCTAAAGTAGCCTCCTAGTCGCCTCCCCCAGCTGCCTCCCCTGCTCTCTCCTTTCCGTCACGGAAAGGCGGAAGAGGATGGCCTGGTTCAAGGAGAGCATTCCCCTGGCGTACGCTATCTCGGGGATGCTATCCGACTCGGATAGCTCTGCCGATGATGCGTCCGGACAGGCCCCAGAGCGGCGTTCTGGGCAGGCACCTCCCCAAGTAGGGACGGGCCCGCCCGCTCAGCCGGCCCTGGCATCACGCCGCCCTCACCCAGCTGAGTGGTCGGTGTCGGTGTCAGGGTCAGAGAGCTCTGATGAGGGCGAGCGGCAGGTAGAGGCTCACGAGCTCCCCGCCCTTGCCCCACCATCACTCCACCACGACTTCCAGGGCCTCCTGGAAGCTGCGGCAGGCGTGTTGAGGATTCCCCGTCCCGCCTCCCCTCCCCCAACGACTGAGTCCTTCTGGGAGAAGGAACTGTTTTACGGGAAGAGGGCGAAGCGACAGGGCCAACCTCCTAACGCTGTCCTCCCGGGCTTAGATAAGTTCATGGAGGACACGTGGGGAGAACCACTCGCAGGCAGGGCGCCGGTGAAGGCGTTTCTGCCCTTTACTAGAGTGGAGGGGCTCGCGGAGGGGATGACCGACGGCTCCCCGCCGCTCGAACCAGCGCTGGCGGCCTACTTGGTACCGGGGTCCAGCGCCTGGTCGGTGCCTAAAAAACCTATGCTGCCCAACCAGCGTGACAGGTTTAACGCCACCCTGGTAGACAAGAGCTACGCTCTCGGTGCGCAGGCAGCGGCGGCGGCGAATGACATCGGCGTGTTTAACGCCGCCATTGCGAAAATCACCACAGACCGACCCAACGGTCTGTCTGCAGCGGAGGCGGAGCTTCTGAGCAAGCTCAGTGCCGCGACGAAGTACCTGGCCCAGGGCGTCACGGTTTGTGGGGGTCGCCTGATGGCAAACGCGGTGGTGCAGCAGCGACAGATGTGGCTGTCTCTCACCACCATGACCGGGGCGGACCGGATGGCCCTACTGAATGCTCCAATACAGAGACAAGGGCTATTCGGTCCCGCCATGGACACCATGACGAAGCGCCTGGCCGCGATGGAGGAGGCTAAGAAGCACCTGGCCAGACAGCTCCCCCTCCAGCGACCCTCCACCTCTTCTTCTTCCGCCGTGGTGACGACTAGGCCGTCAACGGCTACAAAATGGAGGGTTCGGCGTAATGCGGCACTGGCTCCACCTCTACCGACGGAGCCATACCCCACTCGGCATCCTCAGCCCCCGCCGCCGACCACTGAGAGGGCCCGCTACGGCCCCCCACGGCAGCGTGACCCCCCCACAGCATGGCGTGGGGGTAAAGGCAAGAGGAATGCGTGACTGGCGGGGGGGTCGGTAATGACCCCACCACCGGTTTCACTGGCGGGGGGGTCGGTAATGACCCCACCACCGGTTTCCTCTTCATGGCTGCTACCTCATAAAGAGGCAAAAGAGGGAAAATCTCCACCTTACTTTTTCAGTAAAGGAGGTTTTTCCATGTTATCTACCAGAGCGGAGACCGACCTGCCTTGTCAGAGTGTGGTCGAATCGCTACCGGTTAGAAACAAAGCGGAGACTGGCCCAGCTTACCAGCGTGTGGTCAGCTCTCTGCCTAGCGGACTTACCCCTGTAGCCGTATAGAGGGACCGTTATTTACATCAAAAACCCCTCCATGTCTATCAGGACCCGGCCCAGCTCATGAGCGTGCGGCCGGTTCTTTGATTATCAGGCATAATAAACCTACGTCAATAAAGGGCATTGTTACACAAAACAAACACTCTTTACAGACGGCAACCCATCCGTTTCGAAATGACCCCACCTTGGGCTGTGCCACCTCCTCGGTGTGCAGCGGCGGCTGGGGTCATACAAAAATTCAAAACGTTGCGTTATGCAGAATGGCTAGAAGGGGCAGGTATTCTGTTGGGCTGGCTAGACAGGACATTGAGGAGGGGATATGCACTACAGTTCATTCAGCCTCCTCCGCCCTTCAGGGGCGTGAGAGAGACTGTTTTATCCTGCCCGATAAAAACGCGTGCGCTCCAGGAGGAGATTACGAATCTCCTAACAAAGGGCGCAGTGACAATGGTTCCAAGGGACCAGTGGGACATGGGGTGGTACTCCCCGTATTTCCTTGTCCCAAAGAAATCGGGAGGTATGAGACCCATACTAGATTTAAGGGTGCTCAACGAGAGAGTGGCGAAACTTCCCTTTCGTATGTTGACGACGAGGCGCCTCCTGTCTTGTATACAGAAGGGCGACTACGGAATCAGCATAGACATGAAGGATGCGTATTTTCATGTGCCAATCACAGAGAGGCACAGGAAATTTCTACGTTTTGCCTTCCAAGGGAAGGTTTACGAGTACACGCGCCTACCCTTCGGGTACGCGCTTGCTCCTCGAACTTTCTCCAAATGCGTACAGACAGCACTCGAACCACTGAGGCGAAACGGGATACGCATATTAGCATATCTCGACGACCTACTGGTCTTGGCCCAATGCCCAAATCGAGCCATTCGGGACGCAACCTCACTGGTGCAGCACCTCACTCAGCTGGGTTTAGCTGTCAACTGGACAAAGAGTGCTCCGTGGCCGGCTCAACAGTTTTCCTATGTAGGCATTCAGTTGGATACTGCCAAGATGAGGGCCAGTTTATCAGCACCACGGAGAGCGACACTGACGTCAGCTCTCCGGGTGTGTCGAGTGACAAATACAATCACCGCTCTATCAATGATGTCCTTACTAGCACTGATGTCTGCAGCCCATGTAGTGGTCCCTTTAGGCCTATTACACATGCGCAGACTGCAGAGGTGGTTCGCACGACTGCGACTGGATCCAGTGAGACACCGTCGCAAGTTGATTGTAATACCGAGATCGGTCAAAACCGACCTGAGCTACTGGAGAGACCCGCGCGGAGTCGCCATGGGCAGACCGGCATCCCACTACCCAGTCTTCACGGACGCGTCGCTGACTGGGTGGGGAGGAGTGTGTCAGGCAGGTTCGGTGGCAGGAAGATGGGGACCGTTGGAGACGCGTCACATCAACCTGCTGGAACTCGAGGCGGTCAAGTTAACGCTACTTCATTTTGCCCCGGTGTTAAAGGATCTGGACGTGTTAGTCAGATCCGACAACAGGACAACAGTAGCATACATCAATCGACAAGGGGGAGTACGCTCAGCGTCACTTCATCGCCTAGCGACAGATGTATGGCTGTGGGCTGTCACACACCTGAGTTCGCTAAAAGCTCTCCACATTCCAGGTCTGCTCAACGAAGGAGCAGATCTGTTATCACGGGGAGGCCCGAGGGACGACGACTGGAGGTTAGCACCCTCCATTGTGTCTCTGATTTGGGCACGGTTCGGGCAAGCAGAAGTGGATCTGTTTGCGTCACGAACGAATGCGCAGTGTCGCCTTTGGTTCTCCCTGCGCGAACAGGACAACCCGCCATTGGGAGTCGATGCATTCGCACACCACCCATGGCCGAGGGTCCTGTTATACGCGTTCCCACCCCTGATATCTATCCTCCCACTGTTGGCACGAGTGAGATCAGAGAGGCTAGAGATAATTCTTGTAGCCCCAGACCGCCCCGGAGCCCCGTGGTTTCCGGAACTGATGGAGATGTTGGTAGAGGGCCCATGGCCCATACCTCATCGACAAGATGCACTCTCTCAAGCCAGAGGCTTTAATTTTTAATTTTAATTTTGCCATTTTAGCAGACGCTTTTATCCAAAGCGACTTACAATTACGAATTACAGGGACATTCCCCCTGGAGTAACTGAGGGCTAAGTGCCTTACTCAAGGGCACACTAGTAGTGGTGTGGTTTCAGGCGGGATTTGAACTCGCAACCTTCCGATCACAAGTCCAACTCACTATCCACTACTAGACCACCACTACCCCCCCAAGGTAGCCCCACCAGCCCCACCAGGCTTGGTGAGGGGGCCACCTATGACGCCCTCATAGGACACTAATGCCAAAATGGGACCTGTCGATTGTGCTAGAGGCTCTGTGCGTGCCCCCATTCGAACCCATTGACACTGTGTCGTTGCGTTTATTGTCTCTCAAGACGAGTCTACTCCTCGCCTTGACTACGGCTAAGCGAGTGAGTGATTTATGCGCTCTCTCGACACGGGCAGATTGTTTGATCATATCTGGTGACGAAACAAAAGCTGTATTACGCCCTAACCCGGCTTTTATCCCTAAGGTTAATCGTGGGTTTAGAGTTCAGAGCTGTGAACTGAGCGCCTTTTTTCCTCCTCCTCACAGCGGAGAGAGGGAGAGGCGTTTACATTGTCTATGTCCGGTGCGCGCGTTGGCACAATATGTGAAGCGCACAGCAGGACCAGCTTCTGATCTGCTACGGCGGACAGAAGGCCGGGGCACCACTCTCGAAGCAGAGGCTGTCCCATTGGATTTACGAGGCGATAAGCCTCACATACGAATCAAAGGGGCAGCCCGTGCCGGCTGGCATTCAAGCTCATTCCACCAGGGGCATGGCCACATCAGTGGCCATTCTCAGGGGAGTGGGAGTGGAGGAGATATGTGAGGCGGCGTCTAGGTCGTCGCCATCACCTTGTGTATGATATTACTTGAAAGATATTTCTTCCTCATCCTTTTCTCATTCTGTCCTCAGTTTTGCTGATGACTGATGTAGTGGGGAAGGCACTTGGATTACCCTGGTCATGGGGATTCTATTCAAGTGCTGTCAGGAATAAATACGGATGTGCCTGGGGAGGGGACCCTCCTACAGGACGTGTTCCGTTAGATCAACAACCCTACGTGCTCACGTAAGGGCTAGATCAGTGGAGCAGACTCGGTGTGGGTTAGGCCAACTTTTAAGGTTGTCTTGAACCAACATCAGTGGTCAGCTCCGGGTGCCGCTGAGATTTTGTTCTGACTAATAGAGTCTCAGTGGGGGTACATTTGGCCTCGCTCGCTCCGCCTAAACCAATAGGAGCAGAGCTCCCCTATGGGGCGGAGCTCCACGATATAGAACGATAGTTACGGAGGTATACTCCAGTTCTATGAGTGGAGCGGAGCCCCATAGGGCTGCTGGCCCACTTCGACTTGTTCAAACCCGGCTGTATTGTATGTTTGGGAGAATGAGGTAACGGAGGACGCCCCTTTTATAGCACCCCAGGGCGGGCGCGGACATCGAAAAATTCAGTCATTTGCTACTTTAGGTAGCGGGGTAAACCAATAGGGGGCTCCGCTCCACTCATAGAACTGGAGTATACCTCCGTAACTATCGTTCTTAGGTGTCTTTTGAGTTTACTCGGGAGTCGGGACCATCGCTTCATTTGACAGTTTCATGCCACATATTAAGCACAAAGGGAGAGGGCATGATGGATCCTCATTAGAGATGAAGCCATAATTTAAGTAGTTGTCATCGTATTGTCTTTTTTGGCCTTACTGCTGGTATCTACCTTCGATGTAGAGCTGGATGGAGTTGGCTCTGTCAACCTTCAGTCAACCTTCGCTTCTACTGGAGCCTTTCTTTTTAAAAAGCGTTCCATGATGCTACTTGTCTGCTACTTGTCTGCTACTTGTTGCTACTTGTCTGCTACTTGTCTGCTACCTGTCTGCTTGTGCTCGAAATGTCTTTGCGCGGTAAATGAAAAAACAATGCAGGCTGCAGTGCAGACACACTGACCTTACGCTGAACCCGGTATTGACATTGTGACATGGGAAGACAGACAGATTTTGATGATGAATTGCATTGTATTATATTAATTTTTATATATTTATTTATTTATATATTTATTCATTCATTCATATGAACGTCAGAATATATAATTATTTGACGGCACCCCTGAAGACACCAGGGGGCGCCCCAGTGTGCCGCGGCACCCCGGTTGAGAAACGCTGCATTAGTCCAAACAGCTTTGACGTGCGCCTTGCATTGCACGACACTATCATAGTTGTTAAGAGTTGTGTGATATATGTCCTCAGTTGATATATAATGTGTAATGTGTAATGTTAAGATTGTGCCACAAGAGGCGCTAAGGCGCAGGGTATAGGACGCATGCCTGCGTCATCACGTTCATGTGTGTGTTGATCACCTGTGGGGAACTATGTTAGTTCGAGACTGTCACCGTGAGACTGATGTGTGTACAGCCCGCCAATAAATATGCCAGGCTTGGCTAAAGGTGATCTTCATCGTGTTTCCTCCGAATGCAACGTTAGCTGCACAAGTATAGGTTAACTTAACAGGTTATGGGCCCAGGAGTCATTCGGGGAGAAGTTTTGAAGATTCATCATCGTCAGAAAGTCGCAGCGAACCGCGTGCTGACGGGATAGCAAGAAAAAGCTAACATGGATCAACGAGGAACAAGCAGGTTCTCTCGACTGGCATTCGACGGAGATGAGACAAAATATGAACTTTGGGAGACCAAAATGCTGGGACAATTTCATTTATTGGGGCTAAAGAACACGGTCCTGGGGGAACCGAGGACTGAAGCCGAAATGGCGGCAGACGAAAAGAAAAATGCCGACGCATACGCAGAGATGATTCTACTGTTGGATGACAAAAGCCTATCATTAATTATGAGGGATGCGGCCAACAACGGAAGAAAGGCTCTGAAAATATTGAGAGAGTATTATGCCGGGAAGGGAAAACCCCGGATAATTAACCTGTACACCATGCTTACATCGCTTCAGAAAGCGGACAACGAAAGCATCATGGACTACATCATCAGAGCAGAAACAGCCATCACAGCACTGCGGAATGCAGGTGAGACGTTGGGAGACGGCCTACTAGTGGCTATGGTCTTAAAAGGACTGCCTGGGAGTTTTAAGCCATTCGCAATACACGTGGCACATACAGATGGTAACATCACATTCGCAGAATTCAAGACTAAGCTAAGAAGTTTTGAAGAAACAGAAAAGATAAACGCAGCTGAGTTGAGCGACAGTGTGATGAAGACCCAAGGGAGAACCGGACGGCGACCCGCCAAGACAAACGCACGCGACCGGTACAAAGAAGATACAGAGGTGGTCTGCTTCAAGTGTGGCACCAAAGGCCACCGAGCGAAAGAATGTCGACAGAAGACATGGTGTAGTCGTTGCAGAAGTGACACACACAAAGACTCCACGTGTAGGCGTAAGGAAAGAAAGGATGGCGCGTGTAAAGTCTCAGCAGATGGCGACGCTGACTACGCGTTCAAGATGAGAGACGGAGGGGAGTCACGTGACCACTCGTTGACGATGCACACGTAGTCTTCTTGTCCGCTCAATTTGCCACTTAATTGCACTAATACTTTACAATTTATCGAATAATATATTAGAAACAGCAATGACCACATCACTTGCTATGGGAAGTCGCAAAAGAGAGGTTGAAAACTCTCCAACTAAGAAGAAATATAAAGATACATCCATCTCAAAAGAAGACCTCGACGCCGCCATTGCTGACGGTATCAGGCTAGCGCTGCAAGAACAGCAATCCATCCTGAACACAGCTATTACTTCGGCCATCAAAGATGCTGTGGATTCCATCCTAACCCCTCAGCTTTGCTCAATCAAAATCGACATCGAAAAGACCAACGAGTTTATCCGAGGTATGAAAACGGATATCGAGCACCAAGCTAAGCTAGCCCAAAAGACCCAGAGCCGCATCGACTCTGTTCAGATGGCTGTGCGCGAGGACAGACATAGCATTGCTGAACTCCGAAAGCAGGTGGAACAACTCACAGAGAAAACAGCTGACATGGAAGATAGGGCTCGGCGAAATAATCTACGTCTGGTAGGCTTACCAGAGTCGTTGGAGGGCTCGGATGCTGCAGGTTACCTCAAAGCCAACCTGGCGAAGTGGATTCCCTCCTTGGCTGGCCGAGTCATCGAGATTGACCGTGCTCACCGCATATATAACGGCCGCGAGCAAAACAGCAATCGCCCCCGTACCCTCATCTTCCGTCTACTGAGATGGCAGGACAGGACCACCATCCTAAAGGAAGCTAGGAAGATATATCCAGTGAAGCAAGACAAATCCACCCTCCTGTTCTTCCCAGACTACAGTGCCCCAACTACAACCAAGAGGAAGGGGTTCAACACGGTTATCAAGGATGCGCATGCCATGGGTCTGCAGCCTTTCCTAATCTACCCCGCTATTCTCAAAATGGAGCACGATGGCAATAAGATGTCCTTCGACTGTCCGTCCAGAGCAGAGGACTTCATCCGATCCTTGAAGTCACCACTTCAGCCACACCAATCCGAATCCTACGCCGGTGCTGTGCGGCGCGACCCAACAACGAAGCTGTCTACAGGACCCGTGCGACCCACACCTGCCAGGCGGCCCGGCCGAGAGGACTCTACCGCTGTCAATGACCCGGTGATCGAGGATGGTGACGGGATGGAACTGACCACCTAATCAGCCACGACATTGCCATGGGGACTGCTTTAGATTTCAACGATAGAAATGACTATTTTACTTTATTTTCCCCCAGGATATGCAATTGCTTATGGATGCTTACTTTGACTAACGCTGGGTCTAACGAGGTATGGTTGTTATGTTCCCCTATCTCAAACTATCATTTTTCACCATTATGATGGCCTGCTGATATCCCGTTATTTTCATTATTTAATGCCATGTCTAGGCTACCTTTTTTTGAGGGGATGATATGATTCTTTAAGTTCGATAAAGACTCATTGTTATAACTAGCAGGTGGTGTATTGAGCCGATTTGTGGGCTACAGCGTTGCAATAGACTGAGTCACGTCTCAGAGAATGTTTATGTTTTGGCAAGCCTGTAGGTTACCTTCGCGGTTTGCTAACTTTTTTGTACATTGTATTTTTCTCTTCCTTTGTTTTTCTCCCTCCCCCTCCCAACGGACAAGACGCGTAACGGATTGGACTTTTACTGTACTGATAGAAATACTAAGTAGTCATGACCAGAACTTTCATTTCATTCAGATATTCTGTATTTGCTCATTAGAATCCCATGGCGTCTGACCTAACTTTTATGTGCTGGAATGTGAACGGGCTTAACTCGGCTATAAAGAGAACGCGGATTCTAGAATTCCTCCACCGTAAGAAAGTCTCCATAGCTCTAATACAGGAATCACATCTTAAGGAATGTGACGTTACACGTTTTCAGAACAAACATTATAAAGTTATTGCGCACTCTTGCGCTCAAAATAAGACCCGGGGTGTGCTCGTCTTGGTTGACAGGAGGTTGCATTTGACTCTTGATCAGATAAGAAATGACAAACAGGGCCGATTTGTTTACATAAAGACGAGAATAAACCAGGTTAAATTGATGCTAGCCTCCATTTATGCCCCTAATGAAGTCGACGCAGAGTTTCTACCAGATATCAGTAACACATTGTTAGAAAACTCTGCAGGCTATCATTTAATAGTAGGTGGTGACTTCAATTCTGTCCTCGATCCCTCATTAGACAGGTCCTCTCCAGTTAATGTAAGCTCACAATCAACTGCACTTCTAAATTCATTTATAACGGATTTAAACGTTGTTGATGTGTGGAGAATTCAGAATAATAAGGCCAGAAATTATACATTTTATTCTAACAGACATAAATCTTTTTCCAGAATTGATTTCATTTTTGTAAGCCCATCCCTCATTCCCTCCATGTCCCCAATTGATATTCTGCCAATACTGTTGTCTGATCACTCACCTGTGTCATGCAAGATTCAGCTCTCTGCTAATACTGACAAGGCCACTAGGTGGCGGTTTAACACCACTTTGTTGACAAACCCTGACTTTTCGATCTTTCTTAAAGCTGAACTTGAAGTATTTCTTGCTATAAACACAGCACAGTGTGACAATCCTCAAATTTTGTGGGAAACAACCAAATGTTTTCTCAGGGGCCTTTGTATTTCGTTCTCCTCCACTCTCTCTAAAGCACGTAACAAGCGTTTTAATGAGCTAGAGAAGGAAATAAAAACAGTAGAACATTTACAAAAACAAAATCTTACAGAAGATCAAGCCACACGGCTCGCTTGTCTCAAAGGAGAATATAATGCTATATCTCTCTCAAAGGCTGAATTTATCTTTCATAGAACGAGACAGAGATATTATTTTGATGCTGAAAGGCCCAGCCGCTTATTGGCACTGAGACTGAAGGAGAATGAAAGCAAAGCCTCTATAAATGCTATTAGAGACTCTGCGGGCACTGTTCATACTGCTCCCCAAGCTGTGAATAGTATATTTCAAACATTTTACTCCAACCTGTACCAATCTGACATAGATTATGATACATCTCGCTGCAAGGCGTTCCTTCATGGCCTCAATTTACCTAAGATATCACAGACTGAAAGGGAAGTTCTTGACTGCCCTCTTGACTTAAAGGAGCTACACAATGCCCTTCAATCTCTACAGAAAGGAAAATCGCCGGGCTTAGATGGTCTTCCACCAGAACTGTATTTAGTACTTTGGGAGTTGATAGGTCCTCTTATTATGGACTCCTTTAATGATGCTATATCTAGAGGTGATTTTCACAGAGATCAAAAAGTTGCCCTTATCTCTCTTTTGTTAAAAAAGGGGAGAGACTCTTTGGAGTGCTCTAGCTACAGGCCTATCTCCCTGATCTCGTGTGACCAGAAACTGTATGCTAAGGTTTTGGCTATACGATTGGAGGCTGTAACAGACGCCTTGATCAGTGAAGACCAGACAGGGTTCATGAAGGGACGCCTTGCATCTGACAATATGCGCAGACTGCTTCATATCATCAATTTAACCGATAGCTCTCCCAGCCCCTGTGCAGTATTCTCGCTTGACGCTGAGAAGGCTTTCGATCGGCTTGAATGGAACTACATGTGGGCTGTTTTAGACCATCTTGGCTTTGGGGTTAATTTCATTGCTATGATTAAGACTTTGTATAATGCACCAACCGCTTCTGTTCTCACAGGTAATGTTATTTCCCCTCCAATCCAACTGGAGCGCTCAGCGAGGCAGGGCTGCCCATTGTCACCATTCTTGTTCTGTCTCTCTCTTGAGCCCTTAGCTCAGGCCATCAGACAGAGTACTTGCATTTCCCCCATTTCAATTCTAGATCATAGCCACCACATCTCATTATATGCTGATGACATTCTATTATTTCTAGATAATATTGATACTTCTGCCCCCCATGTGTTAGAAATGTTTGAAGATTTCGGTAGATTGTCAGGCTATAAGATTAACTGGACGAAGTCAATTCTAATGCCCCTTAGTCCTTCAGCAAGAACCTCCTGTCTCCCTAGACATATCCCAGTGAAAGATAAATTTACCTACCTTGGCATCACTATATACCCAACCATACCACGGATAATTAAAGACAACTTTGATGTAACCTTGAACAAAATCAAAACGGACATTCAAAGATGGGATAGCCTCAAAATATCTCTTCAGGGCAGAGCCACGATAATCAAGATGAATGTTTTGCCAAGGATCAACTTCCTGTTTTCCATGTTACCATTACCCCCACCACCCAAATACTTTGATGATATTAATTCGTTGGTCTCAAGGTTCATATGGGCTGGCAAACGCTCGAGAATCCGTCTTACAACTTTGCAACAACCCAAATTGTCGGGTGGGATGGCAATTCCAGATTTTAAGATGTATTATTTAGCTTTCCAGACTCAAGCCTTACGCACCTGGGTGAATCCAAATTCAAAAGTACCTTGGAGGTCAATAGAGGCAGGCCTGGTCAGTCCAGTCAGATTAGAGGACTTACTTTTCTCAGGCACTGGACGTAGGACTCTCAGTCATAGATTTGGTTGCATTATAGATAACGCCCTTAAGGTGTGGAAAGCGTCTGAGAAAATCATGGGAGGTTCCTTGCGATTCTGTTCCTCCACTCCTCTATGGAATAACCTAAACTTAATGTCGGGTAACCGACCATTCACCCAGCAAACATGGAGCTCTCGGGGTGTAAATACTCTCAGAGACCTGTATGACAATGATGGCCTAGTTTCATTCCAGCACCTCCAAACTAAGTTTGTCCTTCCAGCGTCATCATATTTTGTCTATCTACAGCTGAGGTCCTCACTCAAGGCCTATGGAGTGCCTTGGCGCTCCCCACTTCCAACTCACCCCATGATAGCCTGGATTGAACATACCCCAACCTCTCGTGGCTGTGTATCCAGAATATATCGCAATCTAATGGACGCAATTAAAAAACCACTTGCGGTTGAGGCTTTATGGAGCCGAGAGCTTGGTGAATTGGATTTCCACCCAAACTGGGACACAATATGGTCTAATCTCAATTCAACCTCCAAAAATTTAGCTCATCAGTTAATTCATTTTAAAGTCATCCACAGGGCCTATGCTACACCATATAGAAGATACTTAATGAAACTACAACCCAACTACTACTGTCAATTCTGCCCTACCCCCACACCGGGTTCATTTCTCCATATGTTCTGGGAGTGTCCAGTCGTGGCCAACTTTTGGAACCATGTCAATTCTGTAATGTCCAAGTTATTTAAGATTGACTATGTTCCTAATCCATGTTTATGTTTGCTCAATGATGACTCTGATTTCGATTTAAGTATTACGCAAAAGAAAATGCTATTTGCTGGTTTCACCTCTGCAAAAAAAACTATTCTTCAACATTGGATAACACCTGATTTCAGTATGAACACTTTTTGGTTTTACTCTTTACAGAGGATTGTGAATCTTGAGTGCACAACGGCCAGATTGAACAAAGCAAGGCCCAGTACAGTTGATGCATGGAAGGCTTATTCATTGAACTTGACTAACTTGACTGCTCTATGATTTGATTTTCCACTTACCCCAATCCGGATTGTGTTGTATTTCTACTATTTGGCTGTGACTTGTCTGCTACACTACCCCTTTTCTTTTTTGTTTTCTTTATTTTTTCCCTCCCTTCCTTTCTTGTTCTGTATTGTCATTGTTATGTGTTGATAAAAGCAATAAAAAATCTTGATCACAAAAAAAAGATGAGAGACGGAGAGACCGGTACCCAGCAGCAGTCGGCGAGCGGCGTCCAGGAGAAAGGATTGATGGTGGACACGGGGGCCACATCTCATATCATCACCGACGTGACCAAGTTTAAAGACTTTGACAGCACTTTCAGACCAGAAAAGCACAGTGTCGAGTTGGCAGACGGCACCCGGTGCAGCGGGGTCGCTCAGAGAAGGGGAGATGCTGAGGTTTCTCTGATCGACAGCAGTGGACGACGGCACAAGGCGACGCTGAGAGACGCTTTGTTCATACCGTCATACCCCCAGAACATCTTCTCGGTGAAGGCGGCGACTAACGGCGGGGCCACGGTCGTTTTCAAAGAAGAGAAAGATGCACTGATAACCAGAGATGGTAACAGATTTGACATTCATGTATATGGCAAGTTGTATTATTTGCATACTGAAGGTGAATCTAATGATAAGTGTAATGCATGTCACGACATACAGACATGGCATGAGATATTAGGCCACTGTAATTATGACGATGTTCTAAAGTTGCAGAATGTGGTTGAGGGTATGCAGATCAAGGGCAAAACAGGTAGACCCGAGCAAGAGTGTGAGGTGTGTATTCAGGGGAAGTTTGCACAAACCAGAAATAGAGACCCTGATACTAGAGCGGAGGCTCCCTTACAGATGGTACACACAGACCTTGCAGGTCCTATAGCCACAGACTCAATAGATGGCTACAAATATGTGCAGTCGTTCACAGACGATTACTCGAGCGCAGTGTTTGTATATTTTCTGAAAAAGAAAAGCGACACAGTACAAGCTACGGAAAAGTTCCTAGCAGATGTATCCCCGTACGGGAAAGTAAAATCCATCAGATCCGATAATGGAACTGAGTATACATGCAATGATTTTCAAACACTGTTAAGGAAAAACAAAATTAGACATGAAACGTCAGCTCCGTATTCCCCACACCAGAACGGGACTGCAGAGAGGGGTTGGCGTACTCTTTTTGAGATGGGTAGGTGCATGATAGTTGAAAGCAAGCTACCAAAACAACTATGGCACTACGCAGTACAAACAGCAGCGATGGTACGTAACAGATGCTTTAACAGACGTACAGGGCAAACTCCTTACCAGCTGCTGACAGGCAAGAAAGCAAATGTATCTAAAATGCAGAAGTTTGGGTCTGTATGCTACACGTACAAACAGGACAAGGGAAAACTAGATACCAGGTGTGACCAGGGGTGTTTTGTGGGATATGACAAGAACAGCCCGGCATATTTGGTATATCATTCAGATACAAACAAAGTACAGAAACACAGGCTAGTGAAGTTTGTGAGCAGGGCAGCTGTAGAAAAACAGACACAGACATGTGAGACAAACTCAAATGATGACTATAACAGTATGGGACAACCAAGGACTAGCGAGACCACACAGGAGGCCAATAGGAGAACAGAAAATGCTGAAGAGCCAAGTGAACAGAGTAGAAGTACACATAGTGGTAATCCAGGTGCAGTGGTGAGGCCTAATGACCATAACCAAACACAACAGAGTGTGACAGGTGATGAACCTGAGAGTAGGAGGTATCCAACCAGAGAAAGGAAGAAACCGAGTCACTTAGAGGATTTTGTAGATGAAGACAGTGATAGTGATGGGGTTCATACCACAGTAGACTACTGCTACAGGGCGGTATGTGGTGTTCCACAGACTTTTGGAGAGGCTATGAGGTCAGATAACTCAAAAGAGTGGGTAAAAGCCATGGATGAGGAGGTCCAGTCGTTAGAAGAGAACAAGACATTTACCCTGACAACCCTGCCAATAGGCAAGAAAACAGTGGGGGGTAGATGGGTTTACTCTATCAAGAGTGATATAAATGGAAGAGACAAGTACAAAGCACGTTTTGTGGCCAAGGGTTACAGCCAGGTAATGGGGATAGACTATGGGGAGACGTTTTCACCCACAGCAAACCTGACGAGTGTAAGGGTGGTGTTACAAAAAGCAGCACAGGAGAACCTACTCCTACACCAGATGGACGTGAAAACAGCGTATTTGCACGCTCCCATAGATTATGACATATACATCAATCCACCAGAGGGTTATGAAGAGAAGGAGGATGATCTAGTGTATAAGCTAGAAAAATCACTTTATGGTCTTAAACAATCGGGGCGAAATTGGAATAGAGTCTTACATGATTGTTTAACTGAAAACGGGTTCACACAAAACCCAGCCGACCACTGTGTTTATGCCAAAGAGTCAAAAGACGAGAAGGTGATCATAATCATATGGGTCGATGACTTGATCATTGCAGCCAGCAATGAGAAGGTTTTGAGAGAGGTGAAAGAGATGCTCGCAGGAAAGTTTAAGATGAAAGATCTCGGCAGTCTCAAACATTTTCTGGGTATCGATTTCAGCCAATCCGATGGATGTGTAAAGATGTCACAGGAAAGGTACACTAACAAGATATTACAGCGTTTTAATATGCAAAATTTTAGAATTAGAGAAACGCCTTGTGATCAGAAACTGGAATATACTGAGGATGCAGTAAAGATGAATGATGTCAGGATGTACAGGGAGGCTGTAGGAAGCCTTATATACCTAACTACTTGTACCAGACCAGATTTAAGTTTTGTGGTAAGCAGGCTATCACAGTACTTTGCTGAGCCTACAGAGGAGCAGTGGGTCACTGTGAAACACACATTGAGGTATCTCAAGGGCACTTCTAAGAAAGGGTTAAGTTTCAAAAACGACAGTGAGAAGCTAGGTATACAGGCCTACAGTGATGCTGACTGGGCGTCTGATGTCAGAGACAGGCGCAGTACCACAGGGTACTGTGTGAGGCTTAGTAAGAACAGCTCTCTAGTTTCATGGAAAACTAGAAAACAACCTACGGTTGCACTTTCCACCTGTGAGGCGGAATATATGGCACTGGCTTCAACCATACAGGAGTGTCTATACCTAGAGCAGTTACTAGGAGGTATAGATAACTACATGTACACACAAACAATAGTGTATGAGGACAATCAGGGAACAATTGCTCTTGCCAAAAACCCTGTAAACAGACAGAGGAGTAAGCATGTGGACATAAAGTACAACTTTATCAGATCTACTGTGAGTGAGGGGAGAGTTATTTTGATGTATTGTCCTACAGATGACATGGTTGCTGATATAATGACAAAACCTGTAACTAAGTTGAAACTGAAGAAGTTTGCAGCTATTATTTTTGGAGTTTGAAATGTGTAAGACAGGGGTCCACTTTCATTCTGTATTTTTTGTTCTTTTCGTTCAGATTGCAACAACCTGAGTACAAGTGGGGGTGTTAAGAGTTGTGTGATATATGTCCTCAGTTGATATATAATGTGTAATGTGTAATGTTAAGATTGTGCCACAAGAGGCGCTAAGGCGCAGGGTATAGGACGCATGCCTGCGTCATCACGTTCATGTGTGTGTTGATCACCTGTGGGGAACTATGTTAGTTCGAGACTGTCACCGTGAGACTGATGTGTGTACAGCCCGCCAATAAATATGCCAGGCTTGGCTAAAGGTGATCTTCATCGTGTTTCCTCCGAATGCAACGTTAGCTGCACAAGTATAGGTTAACTTAACAATAGTAAAGTGTTATCTGTGAATTGAGATATTCTAAAATATTTAGTTGAGTTTGAATGTCTGGATTGTGGGATGTGTGGCGGTTTGTACACTGACAGATATACAGAACAGAAAACTCTTTATTCAACAAGTTTCACTACACAATTTAATATAGAACCTTTTAAATGCACTTTTACAACCTTTTTACATTCTCTAATAAGTCGCCCGTGTGTCCTTAGTCGGGTTCATCATTTGTATAAGTTACAAAAGTTATTATTGCATTACATGTTTGAAATTGAAACCAATAGAGAAACAGATCGATCCCCTCCTGCTGCTGGGAGCATCAACATATCTGCTGAAACATGTGTTACCTGTCAACACTACAGTTCAACAAGACCCGTGGGTTAGGGTGTGTTGTGATCGATGACAACAGTGAACAGTGAACCGAACCCTCAAACTCAAAAACAATGTCTGTGACAGATGCTGTTTTGAAAGCCCATGTAAGTCGTTACAGCATTGACATTCAGTAAAACGCTGTAGAAAGAAGAAGCACATAGCTTGGTGTCGTCATGACGTAACGTTTAGAATATCTAGACTGGCGTAACTCCGACTACTCTGGCCAAACAACCGCAGACAAACCTTCACGCTTACAGACATGGTCAGGATCTGGTACAGATATGTGTCGGCTGTATCTGTGAACTAGATCACATATATACTGTGATCTGGGGCGGGTCGTATAATAATACAAATGCTCATGTTCGGCTATTTCTCTTGCTGTCTCTATTCTCTATTCGGTTGTTAAGTCTGACGTCACGCGTGACGTTTAGCAATTTCCGGGTCCAAATAAAAAATCCCCGCACCAGAGTACTAAAGCGGTAGAATGACAGTTCAATCGTTTTTTAGACTGGGATCTATTCATACAACAAGGGACACAGCAGCACTTTCCCGTTTTTCCCATATTGTCAGCGTCTTTGAGCCTCGGAAAAGTCAACAAATATAATGAATTATTATTATTACTGCAAGATTTTGAAGAGAGCGCCTCAGCCAACGTTGGACCCGGAAACACGTCACAACTTAACAACCAATACATTAGCATTCAGTGGACTCCTAAACGTACGCAACTAGCTTCATTATAGTTGTAGCAACAGCAGGTTGGACAACCCTTCGTCATAACCTACGGGTACACTCTGACTCTACAAGTTTCACCATAACTGCATTTATAACTCTATATTTAACTTATCTCTCTTTTTTTTTTACTCATCTCTCTCTTTTTACTCATCTCTCGGCCCACTCCTCAGCTAGACCAGCAACATTCTTCATTTAACGAATTATGTTCATTCAAACACAGAAGATTGACCTGGAAACATAATTTTATTTACATTTGTTGCTCTCCTGCAGCTGAGAAAGTAAGTGCTACTTTAAGATACAAAGACTTCAAGAAACAGACCCCAGATCAGATGTGTGTAGTGTCTATATATATATATATATATATATATATATATATATATATATATATATATATATATATATAACTCGATGTCTAGGAGAAGGTGGTTTTCTTTTTAGGAGAAGGCCAATGTTCAGACACACTTATTTTGTGAACAGAAGGACCACCCCTTGCTCTGTATAAATATGCTAGTACAGGCATACAGGCACTAGAAACCACTGCTGACCCTTACGGGCACGGCAATATCTCACCTTCTCCTAAACATGAGCCTTTCTGTTCCCCCTGTGGGGCTGTCTCTGTGAGCATGTGGCAGGGCAGGACAAGAGGGGGGGGGTAATAGAGCAGGACAGGGGGGGGGGTAATAGAAGTACTTATACCTCTGCTGAGTTCAATCGGTCCATTAAACAAAGTCAAACCCCCTTGTAGTGGTCAGGAGGAGGGGAGGGGGGGGGGGGGGGGAGTAGTGGACAGGAAGGAGGGTGGGGGGACAGAGATGAAGAAGAGAGAAGAAACTGAAAAATGGGACAAAAACTGGCCATCATTGTAACCCAGTTTAATTCCTATGACAGACACCCTCATACACCCTCTTCATGGTTCCTTTCAACATGGGGGATATTCGATCTGTTGGACATTTGTGTTGTAATAACAGAACAATTACATCATGGCTAGTAGGACATGTTTGACAAATGTTTGATTTTGTACACACAAGGCTTGCAACGCACTATGTACAGGTTGAGGGTGTGGTAGGCTAGGCTAGGCTAGGTATCCCTCAGTTTGAGGGTGTATTAGGCTAGGCTAGGTATCCCTCAGTTTGAGGGAGTGGTAGGCTAGGCTAGGCTAGGCCAGGCTAGGCTAGGTATCCCCTCAGTAGTCTTGCATCTCTGTAGCACCTTGGTAAAGATGGCCGACCCACCGTTTGTAAAATGCCGTTTTTATTGAGTAAAATGCAGAGTATAAATTGAATGTGTGCCTCTAAAATCTCAAAAAAATAAGCTTCCTAGAGAAACTATTCATTTCATTCATGTCACCTTGTGAGGTGAGGTAAATAGATTCAGAAAATGAACATAGAAAGAACACGGTAATAAAAAGACAACGTGAATAAGTATCCAACATTAACTTAACTACCTCTCCAGCTAACTGCGCTGTTGGTTGATGGTGGTGGGGAGGGGGGAGGGGGAGGGTCTTTAATACATGGGCTACTGTGGGGGGGGCTCCTGGGGGAGGGGCTTGTCCTGAGGGGGGGGGAAATATGTGTTGTACAGAGACTCCAAGAAGGACACGTAGCTGCTGCTGAGGGTGTAGGGGCATGGAGGGGTGATGAGGGGCATGGAGGGGGGGGCGATGGGGAGGATGGTGGGGGAAGGGGGGGGCATTGTAGGGGCCATGGTAGGCGGGGGGGTGGGGGGCATGGAGGGCGCGGAGGTTAAGCCCGCTGCCAGGGCCGTGGTGGGGGGGGCGGGGGAGGGGCTGGGGTCAGAGAGGGGGGGAGGGGGGGCCGGTAGTCGGGGGCGCTTGGCTGCTTGAGCCTCTGCTTCAGGACCGTCCTGGTCACTCTTGGTGGGGGGGGAGGGAGACAGAGGGGGGGGGGGGGGAGAGAGAGAGGGGGGGAGACAGAGGGGGAGAAACATTATTATTATACATTACATTTTCAAAATCACATCAGGTTAAACTAGTTTATAGTATAAAGCTATTTTGCCGTTTTTTAAAGAAAGGTTACTAGTGGTCGTTGTGTGTAAGTAGCAGCTTCCCATTGTAAAGACTATGGTCATTTGACCCCCGAGGCGGCTCTTATAGTAGGTAACATAGACACGGCTGTCCTAGTGTTAAGTTGTATATGTATATTGACTACGATTTAGTCTTGTGGTTATGTGTGTACGTTGTCCATTGTGACAGTCATGTGTAATGTGTGTATGTTTGATGTATTTGACAGTACTGCTGTATTGAGCTTTTTCCATCTATACCGACAACAAATTCCACAGACCTTGGTCATGTGGTCATTAAGCCATTCATAGGGCTTTCACACCGGCAAAGAACCGTGCCGGTTCGCGTTCGCATTTGGAAACCTCCGAACGTTGGCGCTGTCTAGCCCGCGTTAATACCAGTGTATCGTTCTCCAGACAGTGCCAACGTTCAGAGGTTTCCGAATGCGAACGCGAACCGGCACGGTTCTTTGCCGGTGTGAAAGCCCTATCAGTCATTCAAGGTGTGTGTGTGTGGGGGGGGGGGGTAGGAGGGGGGGGGTGTCCTACCAATCTGGCTCTGACACTCTTGGGCAGCCCCTGCTCCAGAGGATGGATCTCTGATCGCTTCAGCAACAGCAGAGAATTATCCTGGAACTCAACCTGGAGGGGGGGGGGGGGGGGGGGGGAGAGAGAGGGAGAGAGAGGGGGGGAGAGAGAGGCGGGAGGGGAGTGGGAGAGGGTGGGAGAGAGAAGCACAATTGAATGAAGTAAAAAGACAAAGGACATCAAAGTACAGAAGAATTGTAGAGAGAGAGAGAAGGGTCAGTACTGAGGAAGACATTGTGTGTGTGTGTGTGTACATATTCTCCGTCTGTCTATGTGTACATGTAGGCCTTCTGCATATTTGTAGTCCTGTGTGCGGCTCGCCTGTCTGTGTGTGTGTGTGTGAGTGAGTGTGTGTGTATATCTGTGCGAGCCACACGCTGACGCTAGCAGGTGATTAGCGGCGCTGCACAGTGCTGAGAGGACTCTGCCATCATTAGCATAGCATCAGTAGCATAGCAGCATTAGCATAGCATCATTAGCATAGCGAGGAGGCCCTTTGGGCTGGATGACTGGGGAAAGCAACAACCCCCCCCCCCACACACACACACGTTTTGTCGGGGGGTTGAAGTGTTCGATAGACGGGTGTTTAATCGACAGGGGGGGGGGGGGGGAATCAAAAATTGGCATCAATCCACACACAATACCCCATACTGTAATGACAAAGTGAAAACAAGTTTTTAGAAATTTCTGCAAATGTATTAAAATTGAAACACAGAAATACTTCATGTGCTTAAGTCTTCACACCCTTTGCTATGATGACACTCTTAAAATTCACAAGAAAAAGACAAAAATGTCATCAACAAATCACTCAGTAAGTTGAATTGAGTTCATCTTAATGCAAGGATAATAGTTAGTGTAATAATAGGTAATTTTGGAATCAATATCTTTGTTTTTATAGGGCCTCTGATTTGCATAGGAATCAATTACCGTATTTTCCGGACTATAAGTCGCACTTTTTTTCATAGTTTGGCTTGTCCTGCGACTTATAGTCAGGTGCGACTTATATATCAATATATATATATAATTTCATACTGACTGAACCAAGGAGTAAACATTACCGTCTACAGCCGACAGAGGGCGCTCTGGGCCGCTCTGGGCTTGTGACAACTATATGCTGCTCCTATACCCCTGAAGAAATGAAACATTAGCTTGTTGAAGCTAAGCAAACGGTAGCTTGGTGAACTTGCTTACTGGTAACTTGCTTGTTGGACTCGCTGGCTTGTTATGTTAATTTAGCCTTGTTATAATGTGAGCATTATACCTAGGATTTATATGGAGATGCAATATCTATGTTTTCCCACCAGGGGGAGTTATGGGTTAAAGGGATAGTATTTCTAGGACTACAGATATGTAGGCAGGATGTGTTTCCGTTTCCGGTATTCAGAGACAGCAATACAGGTGCACAGTGTAAGACGCACAGACATGTATGTATGACTCCATGCTCCCGTTCTATATAAAGTACAAACCGAAAGGACATCAAGCGTCATGTGGCTTTATTACGTTTAAAGGTTACCACATATTTTTGGCGACGAGGATAAACTGGATTTTCGACGAGTCGTCCCGGTTTTGTTTTTGTTAGTGTGAGCTAGGCTAACGGTAGCTAGCTGGACAGCTAACGGATGAGCAACGCCGGCAGTGGTACTGCAGAGGATTCGCTCGTGGACGGGGAAGCATCGGAGGAAGAGCTGAGTGAGGAAGAGGAGCCTCGCGTTCAGATGGCTACGTTCGGGACCATCAATGAGTTTGTGGAGGCAAACGAAGACTGGACAGAGTATGAGGAAAGGCTGGGACACTTTTTCTCTGCAAATGGAATTAATGAGGAGGCTAGGAAGCACTCCATTCTCCTGAGTGTGTGTGGGGCAAAGACTTATAAGCTAATAAGGAATTTAGCCACACCACAGAAACCGGGGGAAATTCTATACGTGGACCTAGTCAAGCTCGTGGGGAACCACCACAATCCACGACCTTCTGTGATAGTTCAACGTTTTAAATTTCACAGTCTGTTCAGGAAGACAGGTCAGTCTGTAGCCAATTTTGTAGCCGAGCTACGGCAGCTGTCGGAGCATTGTGAATTCGGGGCAGTGTTGGATGACATGCTCCGTGACAGGTTAGTTTGCGGCATTAGTAATGACCCCATACAGCGCCGCCTGCTGGGGGAAGCCCCACCACTGACTTTCAAAAAGGCCCTGGAGATTTCCCAAGGTATGGAGATGGCTGCTAACAATGCTAAAGACATACAGAGAGGGAGTGGGTTGTCGCAGACAGCGACAGTGCACCAAGTCAGGAGGGATCATACCCATAAAGAGACTGGTAAAAATGAGAGTTTCGCAAAAAGGGGGGAATGTTTTCGGTGTGGAGGATCACATTATGCAAATGACTGCAGATTTAAAGAGACTGTTTGCCATAATTGTAATAAAAAGGGACACCTAGCAAAGAAGTGCAGGAGTTCAAAAGACAATAAAATGAGCAAGGGCAAGCCTTGGCAGGGGAAACCTAGACAGGCTCAGGCAGACACACACCACCTGGAAGAAGCAGACGAAGAGGCAGCGTGTGCATACAACATGTTCGGAGTGGAGACAGATGAGGAGCCACCTGAACCCTATTATGCCACTGTCACTGTCAGGGGACAGGACGTAAAGTTTGAGATTGACTCAGGGGCTACTGCATCGGTCATCAGTGAGGAGACCTACAGGAAGACATGGGGGTCTAACCTACCGCCCATCAGCCCATCAAAGCTGAGACTCAGGACATATACAGGTCAGCCCATACCGCTTATAGGAGTGCTATATGTGGACATTTCAGCAGAGAACCAGAAGGCAAAAGCCAGGCTGGTGATAGCTAAGGGCAGGGGACCAAGTCTTTTGGGCCGTGATTGGCTAAGGAAAATTAAACTCAACTGCCATGACGTTAAGTATGTGCACACGACAGACACGACAGCGGATATCCTGCATCGATACAGTGATGTTTTCAGGGACGAGCTGGGCACACTGAAGGGGGTAACCGTGAAACTCCATGTTGACCCTGAGGCCGCCCCACGGTTTTTCAAGCCAAGGTCGGTGCCCTATGCCATGAAGGTCAAAGTGGAGGAGGAGCTGGAACGTTTACAGAAGCAAGGCATCATTGAACCCGTCCAGTTTTCAAGGTGGGCGGCTCCCATTGTCCCAGTCCTGAAAGAAGACAAAACAGCAAGGATATGTGGAGACTACAAGGTGACGGTAAATCAGGTCGCTAGGCTGGAGGAGTATCCACTACCAAGGGTGGATGACCTGTTTGCAACCTTGTCAGGGGGTAAGCTTTTCACAAAGCTAGACATGAGCCATGCTTACCAGCAACTGCAGCTGGACGAAGAGTCAAACGAATATGTCACAATTAACACTCACAAGGGCTTATTCAAATATAATCGCCTTGTGTTTGGGGTGGCATCCAGCCCCGCCATTTTCCAAAGAACAATGGACACATTGTTACAGAGTATTCCGCACGTAGCGGTATATCTCGATTATATCCTCATCACGGGGGCCACGGAGGCGGAGCATCTGGCTAACCTAGAGCAGGTGCTGAAACGACTCTCAAACGCAGGGCTGCGTTTGAAACGTGCCAAGTGTGTGTTCCTGGCACCGAGCGTGACCTACCTGGGACACAGGATCACAGCACAAGGGCTCAGCCCTTTGGAAGACAAGGTGAGAGCCATAAAAGAGGCCCCAAGCCCAAAGAGTGTCCATGAACTGAGATCGTTTTTGGGCATGGTGAATTATTATGGCAAGTTTCTGCCGGATCTTTCAAAGGTGTTGGCCCCGCTGTACAAGCTACTGCATATTGACACTAAGTGGGAGTGGAGTGGAGAGCAGCAGAGAGCTTTTAAGGAAGTGAAAGAGCTTCTCCAGTCCGCAAAGCTGCTCGTTCACTATGACCCAGACAAGGAGATCATCGTCTCCTGTGATGCCTCGCCTTATGGAGTCGGAGCAGTGCTCTCACACATAATGGAGGATGGGGCTGAGAAGCCTGTTGTTTTTGCTTCACGTACCCTGACAGCCGCGGAAAAAGGGTATTCACAGTTAGATAAAGAAGGTCTAGCTGTTGTTTTTGCTGTGAAACGTTTCCATCAATACCTGTATGGACGGGCATTCACTATTACGACGGACCATAAACCTCTGATGAGTCTGTTCAGTGAGACAAAATGCATCCCACCGCTGGCCTCAGCCAGGATACAGCGTTGGGCTCTCACACTGTCAGCCTACCAGTACACTATAGTGTTCAAAGCGGGTAAGGATAACGCAAATGCCGACGCGCTGAGTCGACTGCCGTTACCAGAGACACCCTCTGCTACATATGTGCCTCCAGAGACTGTGTTTTCATTGGAGAGGCTAGCAGAGACACCTATAAAAGCGACACAAATCAAACAGTGGACAGAGAGGGACCCGGTCCTGTCTCGAGTCAAGACCTTCCTTTTGCAAGGTTGGCCCAGTGTCGTGGAGGGAGAGGAACTGAGGCCTTATGCTAAACGCAAAACAGAACTGAGCCTGCAGGACGGCTGCATCTTCTGGGGGTCGAGGGTCATCGTACCTTCCCCAGGCCGGTCACAAGTTGTGGAGGAGATACATGAGACTCATCCAGGAGTGTCCCGGATGAAAAGCCTTGCGAGATCTTACGTCTGGTGGCCAAGAATGGACGATGATCTGGAGAGCAAGGTGAAATCATGCACACAGTGTCAGACAAATCAGAACAATCCACCGCCAGCCCCGTTGCACCCATGGGAGTGGCCAGACCGCCCCTGGTCTAGGCTGCATGTGGACTTCGCAGGACCCTTTATGGGACAGATGTTTCTGATGATGGTAGACGCACACTCAAAATGGATAGAAGCCCATATCATGAGCAATATCACAGCCCCCACAACCATAGACCAACTCAGACAAGTGTTTGCAGTCCATGGGTTGCCCGACACCCTGGTCTCTGATAATGGCCCGACGTTCACTAGTGAGCTATTCAGTGAATTCATGCAACAGAATGGCATTAATCACATTAGGACGGCGCCGTTCCACCCAGCCTCAAATGGTTTGGCTGAGCGGGCTGTTCAGACAGTGAAAGAGGGGTTAAAGAGGATGACAGGAGACTCTCTAAGCACTAAACGTTCACGTTTCCTGTTTACCTATCACCTCACGCCTCAAACGACAACGGCGCGCACGCCAGCAGAGATGCTGATGGGGCGTAGGCCTAAGGCAAGATTGGACTTGCTGCGCCCAGACATGAAGGCGAAAGTGCAGAGGAAGCAGGAGAAGCAGAAGGAGCAACATGATCAGCATGCAAAAGAGAGACAGTTAGAACCTGAGGACAATGTCTATGTGAGAAACTTCAGTAATATCAACAAGCAACCGTGGCTGCCTGGCGTTATTCTGAAACAGAGTGGCCCAGTCTCCTATGTTGTTAAACTGACTGATGGACGTGTTTTCCGTAGACACCAGGACCATGTACGTCTGCGTCACGACACAGTTTCAGAGACAGATCGCACCACAGTGGATACCCATGTGAGACAGACTATTGGAGACGTATGTTCACCAGTGACTGTACCAGAGAGAGACTCACTAGGAGAGGTGTCTGTGTCCCCAAGAGAAGTGGGACTTCCCCACACTGACACTCAGACCCCTCTCAGGCTCTCAACCCCAGAGCCACCCAAACCTCAGTCACCTGTGGTGGGTCCGAGGTCACCAGGAGTATTGCGCAGGTCACAGCGTGATCGCAAACCTCCCGACAGAATGAATGTTTAATGGGACAGTTATGAAAGTATATGTATTGATTGTAAGTCACTTTGGAATAAGGCGTCTGCTGAATGCCAAACATGTAAATGTATGTGTGTGGAGAGAGAGGAGGAGGAGAGAGAGAGAGAGGGCGGAGGGTGAGGAGAGAGAGCTGAGGGTGAGGAGGGTGAGGAGAGAGAGAGAGGAGTGAGAGGAGAGAGGGGTGAGGAGAGAGAGAGAGGTGAGGAGAGAGGAGGAGGAGGGGAGAGAGAGGAGGAGGAGAGAGAGAGGTGAGGAGAGAGGAGGAGTGGAGAGAGAGAGAGGAGGAGAGAGAGGAGGAGGAGTGGAGAGAGAGAGAGAGGAGGAGAGAGAGGAGGAGGAGAGAGAGGAAGAGGAGAGAGAGAGAGAGGTGAGGAGAGAGAGAGAGAGGTGAGGAGAGAGGAGAGGGACATGAGGACTCACCACCACGTTCTCAGAGAGAGAGGAGGAGGAGAGAGGAAAGAGACTCACTACCACATTCTCAGGGAACAGGAGGAGGAGAGAGAGAGGAGGAGGAGAGAGCAGAGGGACATGAGGACTCACCACCACGTACTCAGGGAACAGGTCGTAGAAGCTCTGAGACGCCAGGCCAATCACACTGCAGGATTGGAACGAGCCGTCGCTGTGTCGACCAATCACCTTCTGACCCAGGACCAGGTCCTTCCCTACAGCTTTTTTCTGTAGTGTAATCAATGGGTTTAAAGTGCTTTTATATTCATTTTCCCCATATCTCCACACAGTAACTCAAATAGGGTAAGACAAGACAACAATATAGAGTATACAACATCCTCTGTTCCAGAATATGTTTTGCCCTGCACAATACTGCAATACTCCTTGATACTTTGGATCTAACGTATCTTATATGAGATTTCCAACAGAATTTACTGGGCTTAAAGTGCAGACTCTCAGCTTTAGGTTAAGGGTATTCACATCCAAATTGAAGGAAGGGTTTATGAATTATAGCTCTTATATATAATAACCAAAAGTAATTAGACAATTGACTCAAAAGCTGTTTCATGGGCCAGTGTGGGCTATTTATTCCTTCATTATTTCTTTATCAATTAAGCAGGTAAAAGGTCTGAGTTGATTCCAAGTGTGGCATTTGCATTTGGAGGCTGTTGCTGTATACGCACAACATGCAGTCAACAGAGCTCTCAATGCAACTGAAACAGGCCATCCTTAGGCTGTAAAAACAAAACCAAAATCCATCAGAGAGATAGTGGGAACATTAATACTGGCCAAATTAACTGTTTGGTACATTCTGAGAAAAAAAGAATGCACTGGTGAGCTCGGCACCACAAAAAGGTCTGGACGTCCATGGAAGACAAGAGTGGTGGATGATCACAGGATCCTTTACATGGTAAAGAAAAACCCCTTCACAACATCCAGCCAAGTGAAGAACAGTCTCCAGGAGGTAGGCATATCATTATCCATGTGTACCATAAAAGAAAGACTTCACACAAGCAAATACAGAGGGTTCACCACAAGGTGCAAGCCATTCATAAGCCTCAAGAATAGAAAGGCCAGATTAGACTTTGACAAAAAACATCTAAAAAAGCCAGCCCTGTTCTGGAACAGCATTCTTTGGACCGATGGAACTAAGATCAACCTGTACCAGAATGATGGGAAGAAAAAAGTATGGCTTGGAACGGCTCATGATCCGACGCATACCACATCACCTGTAAAACACGGTGGAGGCAGTGTGATGACATGGACATGCATGGCTTCCAATGGCACTGGGTCACTAGTGTTTATTGATGATGTGAAGACAGAAGCAGACAGATGAATTCTGAAGTGTTTAGGGATATTCTGTCTGCTCAGATTCAGACAAATTCAGCAAAGTTGATTGGATGGTGCTTCACAATACAGATGGACAATGACCCAAAATATAGTGTGTAAGCAACCCAGGAGTTTTTTAAGGCAAAGAAGTGGAATATTCTGCAATGGCCAGAGTCAATCACCTGATCTCAACCCAATCAAGCATGCATTTCACTTGCTGAAGACAAAACTAAAGGCAGAAAGAGCCACGAACAAACAACAACTGAAGACTGCTGCAGTAAAGGCCTGACAAAGCATCACAAAGGAGGAAACCCAGCATTTGGTGATGTCCATGTGTTCCAGACTTCAGGCAGTCATTGCCTGCAAAGGATTCTCGACAAAGTATTAAAAATGAACATTTTACTTACTGTATGATTGTTAATTTGTCCAATTACTTTTGAGCTCCTGAAAATAGGGGACTGTGTATAAAAATGGTTGCAATTCCTAAATGTTTCATACAATATTTTTGTACAACCCCTTGAATTAAAGCTGAAAGTCTGCACTTCAATTACATCTTGATTGTTTCATTTCAAATCCTTTGTGGTGGCATACAGAGCCCAAATTATGGAAATTGTGTCACTGTCCAAATACTTCCAGACCTAACTGTATATAAATAAAAGAATGTCAATGACCCCAGGTGTGGGACTTTATTAGTGTGTGTGTGTGTGTGTGTGTGTGTGTGTGTGTGTGTACCTGGTAGTGTGAGCTAGATTAGTCTTCCTGCTACGACTGGTGGATTGATGATTCACTTGCTGAGTCGAATGTATTGATTGTAAGTCACTTTGGAATAAGGCGTCTGCTGAATGCCAAACATGTAAATGTATGTGTGTGGAGAGAGAGAGGAGGGTGAGGAGAGAGAGAGGAGGAGGAGAGAGAGAGAGCGGAGGGTGAGGAGAGAGAGCGGAGGGTGAGGAGGGTGAGGAGAGAGAGAGAGGAGTGAGAGGAGAGAGGGGTGAGGAGAGAGAGAGAGGTGAGGAGAGAGGAGGAGGAGGGGAGAGAGAGGAGGAGGAGAGAGAGAGAGAGGTGAGGAGAGAGGAGGAGGAGGAGTGGAGAGAGAGAGAGAGGAGGAGAGAGAGAGGAGGAGGAGTGGAGATAGAGAGAGAGGAGGAGAGAGAGAGAGAGGAGGAGAGAGAGGAAGAGGAGAGAGAGAGAGGTGAGGAGAGAGAGAGAGAGAGGTGAGGACAGAGGAGAGGGACATGAGGACTCACCACCACGTTCTCAGAGAGAGAGGAGGAGGAGAGAGAGGAGGAGGAGAGAGGAAAGAGACTCACTACCACATTCTCAGGGAACAGGAGGAGGAGAGAGAGAGGAGGAGGAGAGAGCAGAGGGACATGAGGACTCACCACCACGTTCTCAGGGAACAGGTTGTAGAAGCTCTGAGACCCCAGGCCAATCACACTGCAGGATTGGAACGAGCCGTCGCTGTGTACACCAATCACCTTCTGACCCAGGACCTTCTTATCCATCCCTGCCAGCCGTGACTAGGGGGGGCAGACAAGGGAGGGGGGGGGGGGGGGGGGGGGAGAGGAGAGAGAGAGGAGGAGGAGGAGAGAGAGGAGAGAGAGGAGGGTGAGGAAAGAGAGAGGGGTGAGGAGATTCTTAGAACAACAGGTATTGGTTTGCACTGTCATCATTTGATGACAGCGGACTTGGATGCATGTGACACGTTCTAATGTTTTGGTCCTCATATCGGGATCCGATGTAATGATCTGACTTTTCTTGTCGGAAAAATGTGAATACATTTCCGCGTTGTTGAAAATCACCGACACATCGCTAGTCAACTAACACAGCTTGTTTTGTGAGCCTGCTAACAATGTAAAGTAGTGTTCTAGTTAACTAGGTAACAATGTAAAGTAGTGTTCTAGTTAACTAGGTAACAATGTAAAGTAGTGTTCTAGTTAACTAGGTAACAATGTAAAGTAGTGTTCTAGTTAACTAGGTAACAATGTAAAGTAGTGTTGTAGTTAACTAGGTAACAATGTAAAGTAGTGTTCTAGTTAACTAGGTAACAATGTAAAGTAGTGTTGTAGTTAACTAGGTAACAATGTAAAGTAGTGTTGTAGTTAACTAGGTAACAATGTAAAGTAGTGTTGTAGTTAACTAGGTAACAATGTAAAGTAGTGTTGTAGTTAACTATGTAACAATGTAAAGTAGTGTTCTAGTTAACTAGGTAACAATGTAAAGTAGTGTTGTAGTTAACTAGGTAACAATGTAAAGTAGTGTTCTAGTTAACTAGGTAACAATGTCAAGTCGTGTTGTAGTTAACTAGGTAACAATGTAAAGTAGTGTTGTAGTTAACTAGGTAACAATTTAAAGTAGTGTTATAGTTAACTAGGTAACAATGTAAAGTAGTGTTCTAGTTAACTAGGTAACAATGTAAAGTAGTGTTCTAGGTAACTAGGTAACAATGTAAAGTAGTGTTGTAGTTAACTAGGTAACAATGTAAAGTAGTGTTGTAGTTAACTAGGTAACAATGTAAAGTAGTGTTCTAGTTAACCAGGTAACAATGTAAAGTAGTGTTGTAGTTAACTAGGTAACAATGTAAAGTAGTGTTGTAGTTAACTAGGTAACAATGTAAAGTAGTGTTGTAGTTAACTAGGTAACAATGTAAAGTAGTGTTCTAGTTAACTAGGTAACAATGTAAAGTAGTGTTGTAGTTAACTAGGTAACAATGTAAAGTAGTTGCTTGAGGATGTCAGCGTTCTTGGTTGTAATTTTCTGAGAAAACAGGGGAAGGAATATAAGGCTTGTCTTGTCTTGACATTTACTTCAGTCTTTCCCATTATTCAGAATGTCAGTTAGTTACAAGGTATACGCATGAATGACTACATACATAATGCTCTGAGAGCGGTGCGGTTGGCAGCTTGGGCACATCAGCGGGGGTCCCTGTGGTGCTGAATACAAACAAAAGGAATGTCTTATAAAAAGGTCTGAATCAATATCACACCTGTCAAGATGCAGTAGAGGGGATTACTTGTGCTGAGGGGTGGGCTACAGATATCCCCTACCTATACTCCGGCGTATACGGCGATTCAGGCGCACTTTGTAGGTCAATGACCTTGGATTTACGCCTCTGCCGCTGCTCCAGCTCCTCGTCGATAACGGGAAAAGACGCCAGTAGCGGGGTGCTGGTGGTCGGAGAGGCGAGCTGACGTCCCCGGGAGACGGGCGTTGACAATGCCTGGAAAAGCACAGTTGTAATTGACCTTCCCCCAGCAGACTAGAACGTTATAGCCTACATGTTGTTTACCTACCAGGATAGCCAGGCTGTTGTTGTTGACTAAAACTGTGTTGTTGTTATCATTAGGCCAAGGCATTAACAGCTACGTAGATACCAAACTTGAAACAATCCTTATCACAGCTCTCATAACTGACAGATGTCTACATTGATCACAGTGACGTTGTTGGACGGACGGACGGACACACACACACACACACACACACACACACACACACACACACACACACACACACGAAATACTGAGCTAATGAAAAACGAATTAGCCTCTAAGTAGATTAGTTATACACATGAAATCAGAATGCCTAATGACGTGTATTCTGGAAATGTTGGAAATTAAACCAAATGGACCTTATGTAGTTTTCATTTGAAAGTGTTTCACTCCGGCCGGGGAGAAAACAGACTGTTTGGACTAGCACAACAAGTCCGCTAGCGATTAAGCTAACGGCAGCTAACAGTTTATCACTCGAGTTGGTCAAGATGTTCTGGCGAATTTATCGTTAGGAAACAACTCTAACCAGCCGATTTATACGACGATATCTGTATTGTATTGCCATGTTTGTATTCATTTAATTACAATTACAAGTTCAATACACCATACCGTTATTCTCTTCATACCGGTATCTCCGTGTCGTGTTGTCTCAGAGGCAGAACCGCGTTGACAGAGTTCTACCGTTGGAGTTTGAATTCCAGAGTCCTGAGCTCGAGACCATCACCTTGACCACCACCTTGACCAATAATAATAATTAATAATAATAATAATAATAATTTAATTTTAATAATAATAATGTTGCCATTTAGCAGACGCTTTTAATCCAAAGCGATTTACAATTACAAATTACAGGGACATTCCCCCTGGAGTAACTGAGGGCTAATAGTCTAGCAGGAAGGGCCCTCAGATTTTGAGATACCCTACCCGAGGTAGAGCAAATGACAACAATGATTTTTCTTATCTTTAGGGTCTCCCATTAATGAAATTGATTGTTGTCAAATTTTATTTTGGGGGGAAATATGTTTTTTTGGTTGTTCTTTAGAGCTACCCCAATCCCTGAAAAAGAGCCAAATTAGACCAGGCCGAATATGGGGAAGGTGACAAAAAAGCCCATAACTTGAGAATGATCACTCCTTTCCTCTTCAGATTTGCTGAGGTATGAACCAGGTGGTTGTCCTACATCACCAAATAGTCAGACAACTATTTACCTAAATAAATACTGAATTATAGTCCTGTAAACTTAGCTTTAGTTTAGACGGAAATTGTACTTTTTGGTGACAGGAACATAGGACTCCATCACTTTTCTCTCATTTATCAGAAAACTGAAATCCCTGAAAAATATATCATTACTGAATTGTCTAGGGTGCTATTGAACAATAACCAGTAGTTGTATGGAAATATCTCATACAGTTCTATTGCAAATGAGATTTCTTTAGACATAGGCCTACCTCTTCTCTGATACAGTCAAATTCCGAATGGGGGATAAGTGGCATAATAGCCTATAAGTTAAGAATGCTCACTCTGATGGTCATTATATTTGGAGAGGGAAATACCAGGTGGCTGAACTACATCACCAAATAGTCAGAATAAGAGTAACCCAATAAAATAAAGTGTATTAGTTCTAAATGGCAAGCCTCTAAAACATAGGTGTAAATAGTACAGGTTTTATTAAAACTGGAACCTTAATTCAAAGTACAGTATAGAAATAATTTTGAAGCTTGACAGTGGAACACTCTCTGCCACTCTGGTTTGAGTGACAGCTGCATGTTTCAAAACTGTGTAGCCAACTGGGCAGCAGCAGCCATAACAATCTCCATCTCAGAGGGAGAGGGGCTGTGGATTGACAGTTCTGTTCAGATTATCACCAATCTAATGACAGATAACAGGTCCCCTTCTCTATAGCTTTACTGCGAGAGAAGCAAAGAACAGTGTCTCTTTCAGTGACATGAAGTTCTTCTGATTTATTTAATCAGAAATAATTAATGTATTTAGAATGTGGGGTCTAGATTGATCATTCAGAACTCCTAACTACCAGGAGACTTCAATTGGGAATACTAAAGGATCGATTTGTGCGCAATTTGGGCTCCTTTGAAAAGAAGATTATCTCAATGGGTCTCGCCTGGATAAATAAGGATAAATAAAACGAGTCAATGTCCAAGATAACCGGTGAGACAAGATAGACACATAATCCGAGCCACGATTCTAAACTAAAGTAACCTGACAGTTTACATGACAACTTTAAACAGACTTTGATCCAATGTGTTTTTGAGTTTGAAAGACGAGAAAGCGAACACTCATTATTTCCTCCTCCTGACTCCTACATTATATTTGTTGGCATTTAGCAGACGCCTTTACCCAAAGCGACTAAGTAAGTGCACCCATCAGTCATCGTAAGAAAAACTAATTGATGCTATGACCAGGGCAGGGGCCATTGGCAGTTACAATGCTAGAAGAACTCAGACTTACTTTTTCTTTTTTTAAAAAGAAAAAGAACAATTAGGACATGTTCACTATGGGGTGTACTCTCTTTTGTTGCCAGCTGTTTAGACATTAACAGCTGTGTACTGAGTAATTTTCAAAGGACAATAAATCTATACTGTTATTCAAGCAGCACACTGACTACTTTAAGTTATATCAAAGTTTCAGTAGGATAGTGTTATCCCCTGAAAGGATAGAATATTGGCAAAAATCTAAAGGGTGTACTCACTTTTGAGATATACTGTATAAAACCTGCACATACGATAGAGTACCACAGGAGGGCAGCATCTGTCCATGTCATTGACACACAGCCAATGATGCTTATCATAGTACAACTGCGGCTTACTGTCACCCAGTAACTCTGACCGATCACTGGTCTCACACAATAAAATAATAGATTCATTTGGACGTCCCGTGTTTATCTGGACAAATGTGAGATGTGTGTACTGACTGAGCATCATTTTATTGTTAGGACAGACAGTAGACCTCCTGTCGTTGCTACCCAACATGTAACATGTAGTAAAACACATTGTTTTCATCAGCTTGAATCACTCCAGGAGGCAGGGGCATAAATGTCCCGGGCGTGAAGGAGAGGAGAGCAGCGTGGAGGAATCAGCCGAGGTGGAGGAGGAGGCCGTGGAGGAATCAGCCGAGGTGGAGGAGGAGGCCATGGATGGATCAGTCCAGTCGCAGTCATCCATCAGCCCCCTGCCCACCATCCTGGAGTTTGAAGGGTGGGTAGAGGACAGAGCATGATGTGACTCCACAGTGAGCAGGCAGAGACAGTCGAGGGTCCACACTCAAAGTTGATACTAGATGAGAGGTTTTCATTGAGTCTGTGATTATTTTGTCAACATTATTTTTGTGATTATTTTGTCAGAAAACGCACGTTTCAGCGGCTAGGTCATCATCTGTGTCCTCACTAGACCGCATCACCGATGGACAGATGTAGGGCTAACCCTAGCCCTAACCATTATTACATTGTGTTTTTTGTGATTAATCTAACGATTATTCAATCTCCGTTTTACAGTCCAACATAAAGTATCTCCAAAATCTAATTAAAGCTAGAGCTTGTTCAATTCAAGTAAAAGGAATATAGTGCAATCTACATTTTAGCAATCCATCAACAAAATAAATGAAACAATGCAAAATTCAAGTCACTCCGCTTCCCGCTGTGTGGCGCTCCTCAAGCGGCATCGTGGTCAGACTGGATGAATTCAGAACTCCCAATCCTGATTAATAAAATGGACTGCACTTATATAGCGCCTTTATCCAAAGTGCTTTACAACGGCCTCTCATTCACCCACTCATTCATCCTCTACAACCTCTACTACACCTACGACTTCACCCCCGTCCACCCCAGCAACTCCATCGTAAAGTTTGCAGACGACACCACCGTGGTGGGCTGCATCTCGGGGGGGGACGAGGCGGCGTACAGGGATGAGGTGGAGCAGCTGGGCAAGCTGTGCAAGGTTAACAACCTGCTGCTGAACCAGTCAAAGACCCAGGAAATCATCGTGGACTTCAGGATGAAAAAATCTGAGGTCCAGCCCCTGCTCGTCGATGGAGGGAGCGTGGAGAGAGTCTCAACCCTCCGATTCCTGGGGGTGCACATACAGGATGACCTGTCCTGGAAGACCAACACAGCAGCCATCATCAAGAAGGCACAACAGCGGCTCTACTTCCTGAGAGTCCTCAGGAAAAACCACATCAGACAGGAGCTGCTTGTGACCTTCTACCACTGCGCAGTGGAGAGGTTCCTCACCTACTGCATCTGCGTGTGGTTCTCCAGCTGCACAGCCGCAGAGAGGAATGCGCTACAGAGAGTCGTGAGATCGGCCCAGAAGATCACCGGCGCCCCCCTCCCCTCTCTGGAAGAGCTGTACAACACACGCTGCCTCAGGAAGGCCTCCAAGATCTCCAGAGACCCATCCCACCCTGGGAACGAACACTTTGCTCGGCTGCCCTCAGACAGGCGGTTCAGGACCATGTTCGCAAGGACAAATAGACTGAAGCTCAGCTTCTACCGCAGGGCCATTCAGGCCCTGAACACAGCAAAGACCTAGGTTCTAGGCCCTGGACAATCTAGACAATTTGATGGCAGCTACTAGATTGTAATCAAGTGCAATACTGAAACACAACTGTGAACATTTCAAACCTGCAAACTGCAACACTTTAAATGAATGTGCAATAACACTATGTGCAATATGACAACCCTCGGGTACATAAGGTTCAGAGATAGGAAATGTTAGAATAGGTATAGCATAGCATAGAGTACAGCACAGTGTTTTATTTGTCTAGCATAGTATAGTGGATAGTGTACATAGCCTTTATTTATGTAAACCAGCTCGTTTCCCTTCTTGTTTTTTTTTTTTTTTTTCCTAGCACCAGGGGAGCCCCCCCTCCCAAATTTCGTTGTATGGTACCTGTACTATATCAATGACAATAAAGACCATTCATTCATTCATTCATTCATTCACACACACATTCACACACCAATGGCAGCAAGCTACAAGCTGCAAGGCGCCGGCCTGCTCACTGGGAGCAATTTGGGGTTCAGTGTCCTGCCCAAGGACACATCGACATGTGGCCAGCCGGGGCTCGAACCGCCGATCTGCCAACCATGCGATCATTAGACAGTGGCTCTACCTCCTGCGCCACAGCCGCCCAATCCTGATTAATAAAGTGGCAGGTGACTCCTAAGTATGCCACCAATACAGAAGCAACACTTGTCCAAGCAGCTGTGGTGAGAGTGTGATTTCTTATTTAATTTTTGAGTTCGGCTTTCACTCTCAAGTGTAACTTCATATTTCTTTTCTGTTAAATCCGCAAGGGGATTTCATGTCCTTGATGATCATCTGAAAGATGCTGGCAGGAAACTCAGCAGCCATCTGGGGTGTTCATGGAGTTGGGTTTCTTTTGTGGAAAAAGTCCTCCACACTGCTTTGCCTCATCCTGAAAAAGAGACATACTATAAAGCACTTAAATAAAGATAATAGTGGCATATTTAATTAAATTCGACAGTTTGATATGAATAGGAATAATAATAATGGACCCTTTTTGTTAGATGCCTGATCAGAAAAAATACTTTTAACAAGGGACCAATGGAACAACCATTTTTTTTTTTTTTTTTTTTAAAGTGACTACTACTACTACTAGTATTAAATAATTTAATTATGATTATATAATGATTGGAGCACTTTGAGCTGCAACGTTTGCAGGAAAAGCGCTATACAAATAAAAGTTATTATTATTATTATGATTACTAGAAATACGTTCCGCATGTTGATAATTCTAATATATCATGCTTAGTGGGTGGGGACTTAAAGTAAAACAGACTTACGGTGCTGGTGCTGTCTTGCTGCTGTCTTGACAAAGCGATCCGGGATGCTTCCGCCTCAAGTGATCGTGCAAAGCGGTTGTTCTGCTGTGAAAAGCCATTTCCAATTTACAGAGCTTACAGAGCACCACATCGCACCACACTGTCTCTGTCTAAAATACTCCCACACTTTAGATGATTGTGAAACCCCATCAAAATGCGCCCCCTTTCTGATCCTTCACACTCTACAGCGGTTTGCATGACAATTAATCATCAAATCGTTATAAAAAATGTCATGATCGTCACAGTCCTATCCTGGGCGTTATTTCTAACTATGTCTTCCGCCTTAGACTGAAGTCCCATCTCTTTAAGGTACACCTGGGCTCTTCCTCCTCAAGCCTCTCCACCCTACATGACCAGAGACCAGTCCTTCCTTTCTCTAGAACTGTGACTACCGAGGGGTCTTGTTCTTATCGAAGGTCCTACTTATTAAGATGAGTATAGCTGATTCAGTTACTAAGACAGATGTACTCATTGTAAGTCGCTTTGGATAAAAGCGCCTGCTAAACGATTTCAATGTAAATGTGAGTCCGTGCTTTGACTGGGCTGCAGCTGCCTTACTTCATTGCGCCCGCGCACGTTACGCCAATTGACGTGTTTCCATAACCGATGACGTCGATTACGCTGACGAGTCCACCTCAGCCCTAGACAGGAGTAGTCGCGACATAAAACGACGACGCCACGTCAAAGTGTCAAACCGATCTCATGTCTCCTGCCTCCCTCAATCGACTACTCTAGTCTGTTCGTTCACAGGGACGGTTTCCTTGTCTGACGGAACTGCTGTTCAGTCTCCTCTCGCTGTCGAGATCGTTCGACTGTCCAGAGGGCGGTGAGACCTGTCGTCTTAGCAACCACAGAGGCCATCTTAGATCTGAAGTGGTCTACCGTACTGAGCACATCACTAGGGAGAATGATTTAAGGAGTGTATGAGAGTCTGTTTATTTCACCAATGACAATCTGAAATAGATAGCGTAGCTGGTGTTGACCTCCAGACCTCATAAAATGGGAGGGAGTTTTCCCCTCAAGAGCCAGAAATGAGAGTTTGACCTCCACAGTTTTACAGAGGAGATGTATCTTAGTGTTCTCCCTCCCTCCCTATCTCACTCTCTCTTTCTCTTTCTCTCTCTCTATCTACATTTACATTTACATTTTTGGCATTTAGCAGACGCCTTATTCCAAAGCGACTTACAATCAATACATTTGAATACTAAGCATGTGAATCAGCAGTCCACCATTCGTTGCAGGAAGAGTACTCTAGCTCGGGCCGGGGGCCACTGATAGAAGGAAAAACCTTCTCCCTATTATCGCCTTCTACTAAAACTTTTTTTTAATTTTTTTTACTGGAGAAACTGAGAAACAGTACAAGGGGGGCAATAGAAGTTCTAGGGACACAGTAGAGGGGAAAGCGGGTGTCTTTAGGAGACGTAGAGGTGAGGGTCGGAAGATGTCTCAGGAGGAGCAGTTAAGATGTAACCTGAAGAGATGGGTCTTCAGTCTACGACGGAAGATGGGTAGTGACTCTGCCGTTCTGACAGCCGTGGGGAGCTCATTCCACCAGCAGGGAGCCAGTGTTGTGAAGAGACGTGATCGGGCAGCCCGACTGCTGTGTAGAGGAGGAGGGGCCAGTCGGCCAGCCGAGGTGGAGGAGCGGAGTGAGCGGGCAGGGGTTTGGAGGGTTACCATTTCCTTCAGGTAGGCAGGGGCTGTCCCTTTAGCTGCCTGGTATGCAAGCACCAGGGTCTTGAATCTGATGCGAGCTGCTATCGGGAGCCAGTGCAGGGTGCGAAGGAGAGGGGTGACATGCGAGTATTTGGGGAGGTTGAATACCAGCCGGGCAGCAGCATTCTGGATGAGCTGCAGAGGTCTAATGGCTGAAGCGGGGAGCCCCGCCAGGAGTGCATTGCAGTAATCCAGGCGGGAGATGACCAGTGCCTGGATCAAGAGTTGCGCTGCCTCTCTGGTAAGGAATGGTCGTATCCTTCTGATGTTGTAGAGGAGGAATCTGCAGGAGCGAGCCGTTGCTGCAATGTTCTCCGCACAGGATAGTCGGTTATCCAGGATCACTCCAAGGTTCTTGGCTGTCAGGGAGGGGGTTACAGTAGAGTTCTCCACTGTGATGGAGAAGTCTTGGAGAGGGCAGGCTTTCCCGGGGATGAAGAGGAGCTCAGTCTTGTTAAGATTGAGCTTGAGATGGTGGTCAGCCATCCAAGTTGAAATGTCAGCGAGACATGCTGAGATACGGGTTGCCACGTGTACATCAGACGGGGGGAAGGACAGGAAGAGTTGAGTGTCGTCTGCGTAGCTATCTCTCTCTCTCTCCCCCCCCCCCGCCTCTCTCCCCCTCCCCTCTCTCCCCCTGCTCTCTCCCTCCCTCCATCCAGGTACCTGTTGTTCTACAGGCAGACGATGGACACGCTGGTGCGTAGCGGCGTGCTGAGCCAGGGCCAGACGGGCCTGGCCGTGGTGTCAGAGGCCATCCCAGCCCTGTGGGACAGCCTGTTATGTGCTTTTCAGAAAAGCTGGAAGATAAAGTCAGATGTTACAGTAGCCTATGTGACTGACTGGGGAAAAACCACAGCTGCTATTTCATAAGCCCAAAGACACTTTGCGTCCTAAAAAGCAGCAATTATGCGATCGTCCCTGAAGTCAGAAGTCAGAAACTGTGCTATCAAAAAGCTGTTTCCAGGCTCAGGGCTCCTCCAGCTCCTTCTGCTGTCGAGAAGCGGGTCTTTGTCGCTCTTCTTCTTAGATTCGGAGCGCAAATAGGCGAGCGTTTTTTGCGATAGCGGGAGAACACACAAGCGCACTTGCATAAGCAGACCATTAGTTTTTTTTTCCCCCGCCTGGTCCGATCTGAGAGCTGGTTATCTCTGGTCTTGGAGGGAGATGCTTTATCTCGCTACAGCAGATGCCGATGCGTTCGCTGGTGGACAAGTGATTTCAAGCATGGCTCGACTTGCTGCGTCTCTCTGTCTCTCTCCCTCTCTCTCTCCCTCCCTTCCTCTCTCTCTCCCTCCCTCCCTCCATCCCTCCCTCTCATTCTGTCTCCCTCCATCCTTCTCATTCAGTCTCCCTTGCTCTGTCTCTCTCTCTCCATCCCACTCTCTCTGTCTCCCTCTCTCCCTCCGTCCCTCCCTCGCTCCATCCCTCCGCCAGTCGTCGTCTGCTCCAGGACAGATGCCATCGCTAATCCGGTCTCAGACAAGGGAGACAAAAAAAATCACTCCTCTCAGTACCGACGCTTTGGGGGCCGGGAGAGAGAATAGACTTGCTATCGTCCCCCTCTGTCCCGGGCTCTGGCAGGGGGAGGCGGCATCAGCAGCGGGTTTAAGAGCCAGCATTGTTGCAGTGGCGGTATCTCTCCGCGTCTCTACGCTAACCCCATTGCCCTCTCCGTTATGCTGCCTGGTAGAAGGCCAGGAGCGGTATCACAGTCACAGGGAATGACACAGTCCCATAGATACGTTCATGTCGGGGGAGGGAGGGCGATGACGCTTGCAGCTTGCAGCTTGGGTCTCTTTTTTTCCAGAAAGGTGTGCTGTGTGATTTAGGTACGCAGAGTTACTGTACACAATAGATTGTTGCTGCTGCCGCCATGCGTGATTGCGTGTGTGTGTGTGCGGCGTGTGTGTGCCGGCGTGTGTGTGCGGTGAGTGTGTAGTGTGATTGTGTGCGGCGTGTGTGTGTGCGGTGAGTGTGTGTGTGTGTGTGTGCGGTGTGTGTGTGTGTGTGTGTGTGTGTGTGTGGTGATTGTGTGTGTGTGGTGTGTGTGTGGTGAGTGCGCAGTGTGATTGTGTACGGCGCGTCTCCCTGTCTCTCGCGTGCCCTCGGTTCAAGCGGGGGGGGAGCTTTAGGTGGTCTTAGGTGTCGGCTAATTGTAGACCAGACTGTCGTCTGAAGGCTCAGGGGAAAAAAACTGACCAGGCTATCTATGAGTCTGCAAGCTGCCCTGCTGAGGAAATGCCCATCTCCTCATGCCCATCTCCTCAGTCCCCCCATATAACAGAAGCCAGTGAGTACGCTGCCTTAAGCTTTATTTATTTCCCTCGTAAAAGCACATTGGATTGTTATGGCGTATGAAACGCGCTATAAATGCAAAAAGACTTTCCATTTGACTCCGATACTCTGCTTACTCAACACCCTCTTAACTTAACTGCACTCGTAATGTTTCTGTTTCGCTTGTTTATTAGTGTTCCTCTGTCTTGGCCCCCCCCCCTCTCTCTCTCTCTCTCTCTCTCTCTCTCTGTCTCTCTCACTCCCTCTCCCTCTCTCAGTCTCTCTCACTCTCTCCCTCTCCCTCTCCCTCTCTCTCTCACTCTCACTCCCTCTACCTCTCTCTCTCTCACTCACTCCCTCTCTCCCTCTCCCTCTCTCTCTCACTCTCACTCCCTCTACCTCTCTCTCTCTCTCTCTCACTCACTCACTCCCTCTCTCCCTCTCTCTCTGTCTCTCACTTCCCCTCTGTCTCTCTCAGGACCTGCTGCAGGACGCCTACGATGTGGTGATGCAGGAGATGGACTCTCTCCAGTTAGACAGGTTCTATCAGTCACACAGGTTCTGTCAGTTAAACAGGTTCTGTCAGATAGACAGGTTCTTTCAGTTAGACTGGTTCTGTCAGTCAGGTTCTGTCAGTTAGACTGGTTCTGTCAGACACACAGGTTCTGTCAGTTAGACAGTCTCACCACACCGGTGAAAAGAGGACACCTCTCTCGCCATTTTCGCCACTTCATTGTTATGGGTTATGGACACTGACAAGAAGGATGTATTCATCAGAGATATAAAAAAACAATTATGGTGTAAAAAATAGCCAGCCAGTATAGTAGTACCCCCCCCTCTCTCTGTCTGTCTCTGTGTCTCTCTCTCTCTGTCTCTCTGTCTCTGTCTCTGTCTCTCTGTCTCTCTCTGTCTCTCTGTCTCTCTCTGTCTCTCTGTCTCTGTGTCTCTGTGTCTCTGTGTCTCTGTCTCTGTCTCTCTGTCTCTCTGTCTCTCTCTCTCTCTCTCTCTCTCTCTCTCTCTCTCTCTCTCTCTCTCTCTCTCTCTCTCTCTCTCTCTCTCTCTCTCTCTCTCTCTCTCTCTCTCTCTCTCTCTCTCTCACTCTCTCACTCTCACTCTCTCACTCCATCCCTCTGCCAGTCATCTGTTCTAGTATACCAGTAATATAATATAAACCATTCAACTGACACGTTTGTCCAAAGCGACATACATCGCAGTGCGTGCGTGCATGCATTCATTTTTCAGTACATACGGTCCCAGCAGGAATCAAACCCCCAAACCTCAGCGTTGTTAGCACCACGACCTACCAACTGACCCAGAGAGTCAGCCCCTCCCTACCCAGCCCTCGGGCTTTAAAACCACCTAAGTTTTTACTCGTCCCCGTATTAAAAATGTTTAAAAAAATATTAAAACATCCAATAAAGTCGACGTTCCTCCCAGGGACTAGCCAAGGCCTGTCTCCCAGAGCCCATTATATATCGCCATTATTTTTATACAGCGAACAGAGAAATCAGACGACGATGATGAAAGGGAAGCCAACTAGCCTGCAGCCTCCCTCTCTGTTCTTGGCCGCGCGTTCACCTTTCTCTCTCCCGGGGGTGGGGGGTGGTTTTGTCAGACCGTCAAAACTCAAATTAGCCGTGATGGCGGCGCGCTAATTGTGATGACGAAGGAGCCCCCTGGCGCGGGGACGTGGTCGATGACCGGAATGGGGCTCCGTTCGTTCCAGAGGCTGAGGGGTGAGGTGGAGGAGATGACTGACAGAGTGGGACGTCAGAAGACAGGGGTGAGCTGGAGGTGAATGGTGATTTCGGGGGAGGGAAGTTTAGGGGGAGGGGGTAGGGCGGTGGGGGGCAGCGGCTCTGGGTGTTTCGATGACAAAGTAAAATGAACACCGTTCGTTCGAGTCCAGTCCACCACTGCTGTCCTGCCCGACCCCCCCCCCCCCCACACACACACACACACATCGCCACCCCCCGCCTCCCAAATGTCTCGCTCTAGGAATGTTTATTGAAAGCCATAACAGCGGCAGGTACAGTGTGTGTTAAGATGTGTGTGTTAGTTATGGTGTGTGTGTGTGTGTGTGTGTGTGTGTGTGCAGCCTTCCTTGGGGGTGAGCACAGTCTCCTCACGTAGAGCCCTGATCGAGAGTGTCTGGAGCGTCCCGATTGGAGCAATCAATCACCGTCACCGGACCTCTCCTCCAGGACAGGGGGGTGCAGCACCTCACACACACACACACACACACACACACACACACACACACCTACCACACACACACACACACTCATACACCTAACACACACACACACACACACACACACACACACACCTAATACACTCACAAACAACCATACACACACACCTAACACACACACACACACACACATACACCTAATACACTCACAAACAACCATACACACACACCTAACACACACACACACACACACACACTCATACACCTAACACACACACACACACACACACACACACACACACACACACACCTAATACACTCACAAACAACCATACACACACACCTAACACACACACACACACACACACACACACACACACACACTCATACACCTAACACACACACACACACACACACACACACTCATACACCTAACACACACACACACACACACATGCACCTAACAAACAACCTTACACACATGCCTAACACTCTCTCACACAAACACACACAGACGCACCTCACTGCCAAAGACACATTTACCTTTCACACTCCTTCAGACATCAGGCCCACATGCATGAGCACACACACACACACACACACACACACACACACACACACACACACACACACACACACAGACACATGTACACACACACAAACAGATACATACATAGCTTATAATCTTACACACACACACACAGATACATACATAGTTTATAAACTTACACACACACACACACACACACGTTAGTGTATAAACACTCGTGAAATGAGCACATGACCAAACCTGACCACATTCTTTGCTTTCAAGGAGACGCACTGACCTTTTCACTCTAGCGTGGCAGAGGTGTTAACGCTCCTGTTAATCATCTGTCCAACTGTTTCATTTAACATTTTCCGAAATGGAAAATTTGGCACCCGTGTCACATCTTAATAGAGCGGTCTCCCACACCGAGTAGTACATTTTTGTGTGTCATGATGTACACTTAACAGCCTAATTAGTCTGTGTAATTGAGCACTTATCCTGAGTGAAAACATGTCAGGAGAAACCCACAGTGACGGCAACACAGAGAGCCGCGACTGTCTCCTAGAAAAGACCTTCAAACCGCCTTCCTTCAATCAGAACATGACTCTGAGGCCCCTTCCTTCAGTCAGAACATGACTCTGAGGCCCCTTCCTTCAGTCAGAACATGACTCTGAGGCCCCATCCTTCAATCAGAACATGACTCTGAGGCCCCTTCCTTCAGTCAGAACATGACTCTGAGGCCCCTTCCTTCCGGGGGAACTGCTGTTCCAGTGAGCACATTTGTCGCCACAGTGCATTTTGATTTATTTTCATAATTACACGTTTTTCCATCGCCAAGGCAACGTGGAGAGATCCGTTAACGCATGACACTGTCCGTTAAATGCCAAAAGCATTTATATTCTAGTCTTCTCCTCTGCCTCCTCCCTCCCTCCCTCCCTTCCCTCCTTCTCTCTGGTCACTGGGAGGGGGGTAAAATGCAGCACTAATCGGCATCTTCTTTTCGGTGAACTATATTGCTGCGTAAAAATCATATATACGTTAATGACCAAAACACACACATAGCTGACACACACACACATAGCTGAGATGCGCTTCGGCGCATAGGACCCCAAAAAGATGTCTGGAGTATCTGTTTGTGACAGAGAGAGGACCTCTGTTTTAAGGTGTTCCCTTAAGCTTAACCACACACCTCTGTCATACACAGGACCATAGCTTGTAGAACAGCTGTCTGTAGTCAGGCAGCATAACAGAGCCTTACTCCCCACTGTCGGTTCATCAACCCCCCTCTGCTCTCTCTCTCTCTCTCTCCTCCCCTCCCCAGCTCCTGGCCCGAAGACCTGCAGGAGGTGGACCTGCAGGAGGTGACAAGATCAGAGTGATCTACAAGGACATCATGGCGCACGTCAAGACCCAGATGTCAGAGAAGCTGGAACACACCTTGATGGAGACATCATAGTAAAGGCAAGGCCATTGTTGTACTCAAAGTACTGTCGATACGCTAACTGCTCTCTCTCTCCGTCAAATCACTATCTTTCTCTCCCCCCCCCCCTCTCCTTCCTCTCTTCAGGACCTGTGTCTGGCCGCAGACTATGAGGAGATCTTTCTCAGGTGCTCTGAGTCCTTTGACAGTGAGGACTTTTGAAAATCGGAATGAGACGTCCACAAGCCTATTTTGATATGCAAAGTACTTGTTTATTGACGTGAAAGTTTGTTTGTGTGTGTTACGAAAGAAAAACAATAACTTCTTATAACTTATCAAAGAAAAAGCAGTTGATAGGTATTGTGATTGTTTTTAAGATATTCAGTAGTTAAATGTTAAGATTTGTTTAATTGTTTCATTTGTTTACGGGTTCAACTTGTGCTTCAAATATATATATAATGTATATATATTTTTATTCATAAATGTTTTTTAAATGATGTTAGCACCACAACCTATATTGTTTCTATAAATAAACGTGCGTCTAAAGACCTGCATCTGTCCTCTGTGTCTACCTCAGTCTCTCCCCCTTCCCTTAAGGTTAACCACACACATCTGTCATATACAGTACCTTAGTTGGTAGAACAGCTGTCTGTAGTCAGCATAACAGAGCCTTCCAACCCACTCTCGCTCAGCACTAAGTGGGATACTTGCGACGGCCCTTATCACATCACGCCATTCAAGTTGACATTTTAAAAAGGGTAAACGGTCGGGGTCAGGTAAAGGTCATGGTTAATGTTATGGTTTTAAGGTAGGGTTGTCCCAAGGACAGCAGTTACTGTAGCATCTACCATTTCCTCTGCTTGGATGTCAGTCCCCAGCCTTTTTGAAAGGGGTATTTTTTCCCTCTCTTCATTGGATAAGTAAGCCTTGCTTACCTCGTAAGTAAGATAAGTAAGCCTTTCCCTCCACACTATGATGATTTACTCAGCCTTTACTGAACGAAAGGTGACCACAGGAAATGCTAGTATTATAAAACAGATAGGAGACCCCTTGCAATGCGAACATGTTAAAACAGAAAGGACCCCTCGCAATGCTATTATACTACCGCTAGCAGCCTCCCTGGATCCTCAAGCGTGGCACAGTACAGAACGTCAATGCCAGGCTTCTGGATGTTTCGCCCAGGGGAGGTTGTCGGAGGTAGAAATGGGAGGATGGGACACATGGTAATGCATGGAATGGGATGAGGAATAGTCTCCCCGCATTCCCTCGTTCTTTATCCGAAAGGCCTAAATTCATGCATTACATTTTTAAATTGAATTAATGAGCTTCCTTTAAAACTTTTAATAACCTCTCAGATAAGAGAAATTATGTCGTGGGACCTTCATTAAGGGGAAGTTAAGAAATGGGTCTGCTGGGACAGTTCTTGACGTTCGGGAGCAGATAAACTGGGGTACTGCTACAGTTGGGCTAATTTCATTTAGAGGTCAGCCATTTTATCCCTCTTCACTGTCAGAAAAGTCTGTGGGCTCATTGTAAATCGAGGAAACTGGCATTGTAACTAGGAAACTCAGAATGTCCTACTCAGGGCTACTCTATATCAGAATTAGCCAATAGGGAGCCCTATGCAAAACCCCACACTAAATATTGGCCAATTGGAAAGTTAAGAGCACTTACCGTGTGAGAAAATATACCATTATGCTGAATTGTGCGTGAAGCGCTACATTATGCACAATGACGCTTGATATTGTCACAAGCGTTGCTGTTTTGTGACTGTTTTTGCTTTATTTCATTGACTAATCCATTGACCCAATCTGTCATAGCACATTATACAGGCACAATATCGCATGAAGGCATTCCTAAAACCATCAGTCAGTAGATGGATCTCCATATTTAGGCTGATAAGCCGACGTGGGTGTGTGGAATGTTTCCACGGCGACAGAAGAAACGACACCGTCCGTCTCAGTCATTTAGCTTTTATTCAGTTTAGCAGCATGTCTGTCAGCACTGTCCTACTTCTGCATCGCTCTCCTTCCCCCTCGGGACACACACACCGCCTGCAAAGCCACACACATACAAATACACACACACACACACACACACTGAAGTCTACATACGCACAGTCACAAACCGCCTCCCTCTATATATACACACACACACACTGACACCCACACGCACACACAAACACTAACACACACGCACACACACACTACCGTAGGCGAGCCCTTGTCCGGCCAAGTCAGCCGTGGTAAAGGCCTGTCCAGTGCAGTGCCAGCCCCCCCCCCCCACCCCTCCCCCGGGGAGTACTGCTGCTCTCCTGGACGGTACGGGTAGAGAGACCCCCCCCCCACACACACACACACACACACACACCACCCTCATGTCCTTATCTCCTGCTTGCACTAGCGGTTGTTTGTTTACATTTGAAACGCTGTCCTGGAGTCCTAATCCCTTCTGAATGCTGGGCCCCCCGTCCCGCCCCCACTGAGGGGGTAGCTAGTGCAGTTTCACTGACTCGTCTGCTTGTTTTAGACAGAAATGGACTGTAAAAACACACACACACACAGATACATAATACTGACTACAGGTAAGTAATGAGTTCGATGATTGACGATCCCCTCCCCGATGGGTGTGTCTGAGAGAGAGAGAGAGAGAGAGAGAGAGAGAGAGAGAGAGAGAGAGAGAGAGAGAGAGAGAGAGAGAGAGAGAGAGAGAGAGAGAGAGAGAGAGAGAGAGAGAGAGAGAGAGAGAGAGAGAGAGAGAGAGAGAGAGAGAGAAAGAGAAAGAGAGAGGCCTGGAGCAAAAATCAAGGTTCCTTGTAAAAAGTTGGTAGAATGAGACAAGATCGCCATCTGGAGTTGAAAATAGTGGTATTGACCAAAGGAGTGATGTTTCAGTGGTGTTCAATATGTGTAAAGGTGTGTGTGGCTGTGTGTGTGTGTGTGTGTCTCTATGATCCACATTGTTAAACCATTCAAAATCTGTCCAAGAACATTCCACAGAGTGTACACGGTATTAGGTCTGTCCAAGCCTTTTACAGTCCCGAAAACAATTCCTTCTCGTGTCGCTGTATGTGGAGACGCCCTGAATATCAATTGTTCGGATGGCCTCCAGTTGTCCTTGTAGTGTAAGTTCCCTTTCGTAACGTGGAGTCTGGAGATTTATTTTTGCTCGGTAGTATCAGAACCAGGAAATAAATGTAGCGATAGCAGATACAGACGAAACTTAAGATCTTAAGATGTTGTCACTCGGCGGAATGAGATTTCTTTCCAAATGAGTAGGGCCTGTGTGTTCTGCTGTGGCTCTCTACTGCTTTGTCTTCTTACAGACTGTAGTCACAGATTTGCATTTTTTTTTCTTAAAAGTGGAACCCGGGTGTGCTGTCAGTCAAATCGTTGCTTTTTAAAAATGTTGTGGCACTTGAAAAAGGCTCCGTTGAGCAGCGTGTGCGGACATGATGTAAAACACACGATGCTTCAAAGCTTCGTTCTCCGCTTTTTTCCTCAAAGCATTCCTCAAGTCCTTTAGGCGTACACACACGCACGCACGCACACACACACACACGCACACACGCACACACACACACAAACGTTACATTTAGCCCAACAGACAGCAGCTGGGACTCCAGTCGCTCGCTGAAGTTGCTGGTCTCTCAAGATATGGCAAGGCATCGAATGTCTGCTTTCCAAGGCCTGCTTTCCTTCAGCATCCAGTTCGTTTGATCTGTGAAGTAGCAGAAAGCGGTGCCACTCTGGGGCCCCTGCAACACTGAAGCCCAGAGACCCGCCTTAGAAGAAACAGTCAACCGTGGGTATCAGCAGTAAACAGCTCTCTCGCTCCAGAACAGAACAGAAACTCCTGCCTATACAGCTTATTCCATCCCTAGTGGGAGACAATGTTTAGGTACGACCTTGTGACGCCCTCCCCAGCGGGTTCCACTAAGGTCAGGGGTCACCAGAGAGTCTTGAGTCGACGGCCGTCTCCCGACAGTTAAGCGTCTCAACACTCCTGACGACCCATAGGGGGGCCTATCTGTAACTGTAACCACATCCCTCTCCCTCCCTCCTCCCAGCCCAGCCCAGCCCGGCCCAGAGGGGGTCCATGGTAGGTTCTAGTCTGGGGGAATGAGGGTCTGCAGTGGTGGCTAGCTGTTGTTTTCGGCCGTCATGTATTTGAGCGCGGCGAAACCGTAGCGCCGGGACATGTTCTGCTGGAACTCCTCCTTGAGGGTCTTGAGACAGACCCGGTACTGCTTGTTGGAGCGGAACTTGGTGATGTCGAAGCTGGGGGCGTGCGGCATGTGGATCATGTAGGCGTTGGGCAGGACCACAAACTCGTACTCCTGTCAGAGAGAGAGAGAGAGAGAGAGAGAGAGAGAAAGAGAGAGAGAGAGAGAGAGAGAGAGAGAAAGAGAGAGAGAGCAAAAGGAGAAGTCAGAGAAGACAGAAGTAACTAACACTAGAACAGCGGTGCCTTACCTACTAAATGACCCCCTCTTTACAATGCTCAAGCTGCTATTTACACACAACGACCACTAGTTGGCTGCTTGTAAATTAGCCTGCTTCCTACACAGAAAAACGTCAAAATAGCTTTATACTAGCTTATCCTGATGTGATTTTGAAAATGTAAGGATACTGGGTGGTAGAACGCACATATCTAGGACAAGTCATGAAAGGAGGGTCCTGAAATTTGATTGAGTGCAAAAATATAATCTTTTTCTTTACTCACAGGTTATGTGAGTAAATAGTTCTAATTAATCTGTTACAAAACGATTTCAATGTAACATAGCCTCACCCCTCTGTTGTGTTGTCCAGAGATGTGAGCGGATGGAGAGAGAAGTGCGGAGGAGGTGGAGACGCGTGTGCAGATGGAAAGTGTGCGGGGGTACTGTAGGGGGGTGTTGGAGGACGGACGAAATGTGCAGGCGGAGGTGTGAGAGGGGGGAGGCGATTACCTGGGGAGGGGAGGGGAGGGGAGTACCTGGGGAGGGGGGAGGGGAGTACCTGGGGAGAGGGGAGGGGGGGGTGTGAGTACCTGGGCGTCCAGCTCCATGATGTGGGCCACTTTGTTCCAACCGAAGCCCACGAACCTGCGGTCGTACTCGGGGCTGTCCCTCCGCACCATGACGTAGGGCTCGAAGTCCGCCTCCCACTGGACCCGGTACGGCGTGGTGGCCGTCCTCCACTTGGCGAAGTTGGTGGGAGCGTGACCCTTGGTCCACACGTGGTATCTACACGGACATACGGACACGCAGAGCATACTGGGTTAGGTGTTGGCCAGTTTGCACTGGTGGAGTGTTGTAACCAGAGTTGAGATGGTAAAACTCACTCCCTTCAAGTTCAGATACCACCTCCCCACCACCACCACCACCCCCACCACCACCTCCACCCCCACCACCACCATCACCCCCACCCACACCCTCACCACCACCACCACCACCACCACCCCCCCCACCCCCACCACCACCACCACCACCACCACCACCACCCCCATCCCCACCACCACCATCACCACCACCCCCACCCACACCCTCACCACCACCTGCGCTGGTTTACATCGGGTGTTTAAGCAGACGGGTCAAGTCTGTTGGCAAGCCAGAAATGTCACGTTCAACGGCTCGGTTGGAGCGAGTCGGATTGCGACTGGGCGACTGTTTGCAACAACTTGATGTCTGCTTCAAGAAATCCTACTCAAGACTTCAGGGTAAGAGGAGTGAGAGTTGCCGTGTGCATTTAGCAATCCTGATTATCTTGTCAGTCTCCTTGACTTTACAGTTCAAGGAGAAATAGTTATAAAAAACATGTTTACACATGATTATCTATGCCCAGGTCTGCTCAGTTATTCAAAGACTCTCAGGCTTGGTTTGTCAGTTTCCTAATCATAAACCACCGTCTCTGTGTCGAAAGGCAAACACACTTGCCAATGGAAAATACCGATAGCGACACGTAATCCAGCCAGGGCTTGACATTAAGCTTTTTCAGGTACACAAGTGAACTTATCTTTTACTTGTCCAAATATGACGATGTGTGTGTGTGTGTGTGTGTCTGTCTGTCTGTCTACTAACACACTACAAGCCAGTAATACATTCCATTCCATTCCAATTCCAACAATTACTGTGTATCTACGTGCACGCCAGAGAACATTCGATTTCAAAGTTTAAAGTAAAAGGGTCATGCCAGCATTAATGTTTTGATTCAAAGGCATGATTTTCTGTTTCTCTAGGCATGACAACATAGCCCACGCTCCCCTACTCAGCGGACATAGATTGTTTGTAAAGGCAGCTACATTGACAAGGCAGCTACATTGACAAGGCAGCTACATTGACAAGGCAGCATACATTGACAAGGCAGCTACATTGACAAGGCAGCTACATTGACAAGGCAGCTACATTGACAAGGCAGCTACATTGACAAGGCACTGGCAGCATACATTGGCAAGGCAGCATACATTAACAAGGCAGCATACATTGACAAGGCAGCTACATTGACAAGGCAGCTACATTGACAAGGCAGCTACATTGACATGACAGCTACATTGACAAGGCAGCAGACATTGGCAAGGCAGCTATACATTGACAAGGTAGCTACATTGACAAGGCAGCTACATTGACATGGCAGCTACATTGACAAGGCAGCTACATTGACAAGGCAGCATACATTGGCAAGGCAGCAGACATTGGCAAGGCAGCAGACATTGGCAAGGCAGCTATACATTGACAAGGCAGCTACATTGACAACGCAGTATACATTGACAAGGCAGCATATATTGACAAGGCAGCAGACATTGACAAGGCAGCTACATTGATAAGGGAGCAGACATTGACAAGGCAGCTACATTGACAAGGCAGCATACATTGACAAGGCAGCAGACATTGACAAGGCAGCTACATTGACAAGGCAGCAGACATTGACAAGGCAGCTACATTGACAAGGCAGCTACATTGACAAGGCAGCATACATTGACAAGGCAGCTAAATTGACAAGGCAGCTACATTGACAAGGCAGCTACATTGACAAGGCAGCTACATTGACAAGGCAGCATACATTGACAAGGCAGCAGACATTGACAAGGCAGCTACATTGACAAGGCAGCAGATTTTGACAAGGCAGCTACATTGACAAGGCAGCTACATTGACAAGGCAGCTACATTGACAAGGCAGCATACATTGACAAGGCAGCAGACATTGACAAGGCAGCTACATTGACAAGGCAGCAGACATTGACAAGGCAGCATACATTGACAAGGCAGCTACATTGACAAGACAGCATACATTGACAAGGCAGTTATATTGACAAGGCAGCAGACATTGACAAAGCAGCTACATTGACAAGGCAGCAGACATTGGCAAGGCAGCAATACATTGACAAGGCAGCTACAATGACAAGGCAGCAGACATTGGCAAGGCAGCAGACATTGGCAAGGCAGCTATACATTGACAAGGCAGCTACATTGACATGGCAGCTACATTGGCAAGGCAGCTACATTGACAAGGCAGCTACATTGACAAGGCAGCTACATTGACACGGCAGCATACATTGACAAGGCAGCGTACATTGACAAGGCAGCTACATTGGCAAGGCAGCAGACATTTACAAGGCAGCTACATTGACAAGGCAGCTACATTGACAAGGCAGCATACATTGACAAGGCAGCATACATTGACAAGGCAGCATACATTGACAAGGCAGCTACATTGACAAGGCAGCTACATTGACAAGGCAGCTACATTGACAAGGCAGCTACATTGACAAGGCAGCTACATTGACGAGGCAGCAGACATTGACAAGGCAGCAGACATTGACAAGGCAGCTACATTGGCAAGGCAGCTACATTGACAAGGCAACTACATTGACAAGGCAGCTACATTGACAAGGCAGCTACATTGACATGGCAGCATACATTGACAAGGCAGCATACATTGGCAGAACATTTCTATCTGCAACCGTTGGTAACCAGTGCGTACCACGGCTGGGCGGGGGGGGGCGTCCCTACCTGAAGGTGAAGAGCGTGCCCATGTCCAGCTGGGACAGCAGCTCGGCCTTGGACTTGGGGTAGGAGAGGCGGTAGCGCAGGGTCTCGAAGGCGGGGACCACCAGCGCCTTCTTGTTGTCGGCCATGTCCAGCTGGACCACGGACTTCCTGAGGGGAGAGAGAGCGACACCCAGAGGGAGCCTGACGTTACTACAACGTTACTGAGAGGTCATCGATAGGGGGTCATCGACACCAGAAGTGTCACAGAGTGAGTGACTCGAGTGGTCGGAAAGGAAGATTATTTTATTATACCTTTAACCAGGTGAATACTTTTTATTCGAGAGATTTAAAAGCTCTTTTCCAAGAGAGACCTGGCCAAGAGGGCAGCATATAAAAACAGATACATTTAGGTTTCAGACGTACAGTATAAAGCAATGAACATAAGGCAGTATCAGGAATGCAGCATAGGTGGCTGCGTTAAGTACAGAGACACTCTCTAGTACTTTCCCGTTCAAGGTCCTTCAAGATTCCACTAAAGGCATCGTACGAGATCAGTTTTTCCAGGTTGAAGTCTTTCTGGAGGGTGTTCCAAGCAGAGGGGGCAGCGTATTTGAAGGCTTTTTTTTCCCAGGTCTGTGCGAACACGAGGAACAAGCAACTGCAGAACATCTTGGGAGCGCACGTTAAAAGAGAATGACCTCCTCGCCATGACCTGGAGACTGTGCTGAGGTCATATACTATGGGGTTACAACATACGGTAGTTACACGATATGAACCTCTGCTCCAGTGGTGCTCATAAAACAGACCCATAAGGACCGTTTAACAACGTTGACCTGACTGAACGGAGGTCATTCTGTCCACATCCCTACAGTAGAGAATCCAATGGTTTCTCCTGTGGTTAAATGTTTTATATTTTACATTTAGGGCGTTTAGCAGACGCCTTTGTCCAATTCCAAAGCGACTTAGAACAATAAAAAAGAACTTTAATCGAAAACGAAAACTAGTACTCGGGTCGAGATAAAACAACAGTAACGTATTAATACGTAGGCTATGAGACCTGACAAAACAAAGTGTTTTTGTAAACACAACAGACAGGAGGAAGGCTTCAGGAGGGACAGCTAAGGCTACAGTATTGACTTGTTTATTTGTTTGTTCTGGATCCTCACTAGCTGCAGTGGACATTTTGGCAGCTATTTTAGATTTAGTCTAGAGCAGGGGTAGGCAACCTTTTTGATATGAAGTGCCATTTATAAATGTTCTTGTTAATCAGTGTGCCAACCACAATATCAACATGAATTATGACTCGACATCAAACCAAACCAAACAGACCAACAGATCTGGGGGGTATTCCATCAACATTGCTAAAGGAAAATCCAGGCAACAGATGTAATATAGAGAGTGACTTGTTGCTACTCCTAAGGCAGCATTTCACTCTGTTAACACTTTTATCTGTGTAATATCCTTACCGTAGCTGGATATCTGTACCCTAGCCTCTCTCTCACTTTGATGTGATGCTGTTGTGCTGTCCTCGCAACTACTAAGCTAAGGACATTGCACAGATAGAAGTGGAATGTTGCTTTAATCAAAGTCAAGAAACCAAACATAGTTTCTTTGACTATTGTGATACATTTTCTGAAACTTCACATTAAAACCAAGAGCTATGTACTTCTCTCTCATAATAAAGTCTATAGCACGGTGAGCTGCCTAAACGACTACCGCCCGGTGGCACTCACACCAATCATCATGAAGTGCTTCGAGAAACTAGTCCGGGCCCACATACTCACACGCCTCCCGCCCAACCTGGATCCATACCAGTTCGCCTACAGAGCCCACAGGTCCACAGAGGACGCCATCGCGACGACTCTCCACGCCACTCTATCCCACCTGGAGAGGGGAAACAGCTACGCGAGAATGCTCTTCGTGGACTTCAGCTCCGCCTTCAACACCATCCTTCCAGACAGGCTAGTGACCAAACTACTAGACCTGGGTCTATCACACTCTATATGTGCGTGGATCAAGGACTTCCTGACCGACCGCCCCCAGAGGGTGCGGGTGGGCCCCCACACCTCCACAGCCCTCAGAATCAGCACTGGGTCCCCCCAGGGCTGCGTGCTAAGCCCCATCCTCTACAACCTCTACACCTACGACTTCACCCCCGTCCACCCCAGCAACTCCATCGTAAAGTTTGCAGACGACACCACCGTGGTGGGATGCATCTCGGGGGGGGACGAGGCGGCGTACAGGGATGAGGTAGAGCAACTGAGCAAGCTGTGCAAGGTTAACAACCTGCTGCTGAACAAGTCAAAGACCCAGGAAATCATCGTAGACTTCAGGAGGAAAAAGTCCGAGATCCAGCCCCTGCTCATCGACGGAGAGAGCGTGGAGAGAGTCTCAACCCTCCGATTCCTGGGGATGCACATGCGGGATGACCTGACCTGGAAGGACAACACAAAAGCCACCATCAAGAGGGCACAACAGCGGCTATACACCCTGAGAGTCCTCAGGAAGGAACACAGCAAGCAGGAGATACTGGTGACCTTCTACCGCGGCGCACTGGAGAGCATCCTCACCTACGGCATCTGCAACTGGTTCTCCAGCTGCACAACAGCGGAGAGAAATGCGCTACAGAGAGTCGTGAGAACAGCACAGAAGATCACCGGCGCCCCCCTCCCCTCTCTGGAAGAGCTGTACAACACACGCTGTCTCAGGAAGGCCTCCAAGATCTCCAGGGACCCGACCCACCCTGGGTACGAACACTTTACCAGGCTGCCCTCGAAAAGGCGGTTCAGGACCCTGGCCGCAAGGACAAACAGACTGAAGAACAGCTTCTACCACAGGGCCGTCCAGGCCCTGAACACAGCAAAGACCTAAGTTCTGGGCCCTGGACAGTCTGGACGGATTGATGGCAGCTGCTGGCCTGAAAAAATCAGGTGTAGTGCTGAGGCACAAACATGTACATTTCAAGCCTGCAAACTGTGACACTTTAAATAAATGTGAAATAATACTATTGTGCAATATTGACAACCCTAGTCGTCTATCTGTACAGTATAGTACAGTGGATAGTGTACATAGCCTTTATTTATGTAAACCAGCTCCTTCCCTTCTTGTGATTTTTTAAAAGTGTTTTTTTTTCCCTTTCCTAACACCAGGGGAGCCACCCCTCCTAAATTTCGTTGTTTGGTACCTGTACTGTAGCAATGACAATAAAGTCCATTCATTCATTCATATAGTCTGTCTATATATCGGTTCTCTTTTTATCTACCGAGCCCAACTGGTGTTAAAGCCATTGTGTTAATCATTCACTAGTTTGGTGCTTTTGCTTGCAGGTGAGGCACGTACTGTGTGTATCGTCTGTGGGGGGGAGGGAGGGGCGGGACCCGGGTGGCATTCGACCAATGACAAGGATGCGCTGCTTTGCTTTGATTTTGCAAGATATCGGTAGATGCATACACGGTTGAAAAAAATCGATTTCGTCTCGTTAACGAAAATGAAAATAGATTTAGTCACAGTTTCTTATATTCAAAGATCCATTTTTGTCTTGTCAACGTCTCAACGTCTTCGTTATGGAAAAATGGCTGTTGACACATTTTTTACACATATTTTGTCACAATTTCCGTTAACGGAATCAATACTGATTAGCTGCTGCACAAACAGCCACAACTGTTCCTGTGGTCCACACAGAGCATACATGAACAACACCATGACCCAGTACACAACAACCTTGAGAAACCACAGTAACAGACCACAACAACAACAACAACAACAACATAAATATATTCAAGAACAACAACACATGATAATATAACAATAACAAAACATGAAAAATGGGGCGCTAAGTTGGCGTAGCGGGTTAAGCGTCGACCATGTAACCGCAGGGTCCCCAGTTCGGTTCCGGCCGGGGACATATCCTGCATGTCATCCCTCCTCTCTCTCTCACCCATCCTTCCTGTCTAATTCTCCACTGTATCTATCAATAAAATGAAAAAAATATGAGTGGGACTGCCCACTTTAAAAAAAAAAAACATGACAAATAAATAAATAATCATAACAGGGGCGGCTATGGCGCTGGAGGTAGACCCCCCGTCTAATGATCGCAAGGTTGGCAGATCGGCGGTTCGAACCCCGGCTGGCCACATGTCGAAGTGTTCTTGGCCAAGACACTGAGCCCCAAATTGCTCCCAGTGAGCGGGCCGGCGCCTTGCATGGTAGCTTGCCGCCATTGGTGTGTGAATGTGTGTGTGAATGGGTGAATGAGAGACCGTTGTAAAGCGCTTTGGATAAAGGCGCTATATAAGTGCAGTCCATTTTATAACAGGAAGTGTAATCTCACCTGAGGTACTCGTAGAGTCCGTACATGGGCAGGAAGTCGATGTCGGACAGGAACATGTAGGGCGTGTTGACGTGCCGCATGGCCACGTTGCGCAGCAGGTTGACGGGGTAGAACTGACCCTCCTTGTAGACGATGTGGTAGCCCACGTTGCCCCGGTTGATGAGCACCTCGGAGCCCTGGGCGTAGCGCAGGAACTGCTGGGCCTCGGCGTCCGACAGGTACAGGGCCAGACTGATGGGGCCCTCCCAGTGCTTACAGATGGCTTCCAGCATCTGGAGCCTGGGGACGGGGGGCAGGGAGGGGGCAAGGTGGAGGAGAGAGAGGGGAGGGGAGGGGGCAAGGTGGAGGAGAGAGAGGGGAGGGGAGGGGGCAAGGTGGAGGAGAGAGAGGGGAGGGAAGGGACACAGGGAGGGGAGTAGGAGGGGGAGGGGGCAAGGTGGATGAGAGAGAGGGGAGAGAGAGAGAGGGAGGGAGGGGGCACATTGGAGGAGAAAGGGGGGAGGGAAGAGAGACAGATAGGGGAGGGAAGAGAGACAGGGAGGGGAGGGGGAGAGAGGGAGGAGAAGGGGGAGGGAAGAGAGACAGGGAGGGGAGGGGGAGAGAGGGAGGAGAAGGGGGAGGGAAGAGAGACGGGGAGGGGAGGGGGAGAGAGGGAGGGAGGGGAGGGGGAGAGAGGGAGGGATTAGAGGGGGCAAGGTGGAGGAGAAGGGGGAGGGAAGAGAGACAGGGGGGGAGGGGGCAAGGTGGAGGAGAGAGAGGGGAGGGAGAGAGAGACAGGGAGGGGAGGGGGAGAGAAGGAGGAGAAGGGGGAGGGAAGAGAGACAGGGAGGGAAGGGGGAGAGAGGGAGGAGAAGGGGGAGGGAAGAGAGACAGGGAGGGGAGGGGGCAAGGTGGAGGAGAGAGAGGGGAGGGAAGAGAGGGAGGGAGGGGACATGGTGGATGAGAGAGAGTGGAGGGAGAGAGAGAGAGAGGGAGGGGGCACGTTGGAGGTGAAAGGGGGGAGGGAGAGAGAGGTTTGGAAGAGAGATGGAGAGGGAGACACAGAACAGGGGTGGACAGAGGGGTTGCAGGGAAAGAGAGAAAGAAAGAGAGAGAGAAAGCTTCTGTGAATAAGTAGACCAGTAGAGCATTTCAATGAGCCAACACCAATAAAACACATGACGCAATCGTCACAGTGTACACTGCCCCCCCCCCCGCCCCCTTGCCCCCCCCTTTCGTCACCTACAATAGAGTCCACCCAGGTAAGCAGACTGAATTGTGTTCATAATAGCGCCAATCAATTGCATCTTTCCAGGTACAGATTAGAAGGCCTGCGGTCGATGTGGGTAACTGTTGTCACGGTAAGTGTTGTCATCCTAATCTGTGTTCGTTCAGCCGCCCCCCTCACCCTGTTGGGACGGATTTTTGAGTCGATGAAATGAAGCGTCAATGAGCGGACGTGAAAGCTCCCGTTTGAAAAGTGAAATCGATGTCATCTGCTGCCGCTGCTGCTGTATGTGGCTGATCTCCGTCTGCACCACGGAGCTGGGAGCTGGGAGAGGTGGGCTCTCGTTGGTATGTGAAGACTAGGTGGTGTTCTCTATATGTGAGTGTGTGTGTGTGTGAGAGTGTGTGTGTGTGTGTGTGTGTGTGTGTGTGTGTGTGTGAGAGTGTGTGTGTGTGTGTGTGTGTGTGTGTGTGAGTGAGTGTGTGTGTGTGAGCGGTGGGCTCTCGTTGGTATGGGAAGACTAGGTGGTGTTCTCTATACGTGAGTGTGTGTGTGTGTGTGTGTGTGTGTGTGTGTGTGTGTGAGTGTGTGAGCGGTGGGCTCTCGTTGGTATGGGAAGACTAGGTGGTGTTCTCTATACGTGTGTGTTGTGGCGATTCTGCCATGTCTCCGCCGCCGACTGTCACTTCCACGTTTTTTTCACACGCTGTCACACGTCACACGCTGCCGGTATCCAGTCGTAAATCAGCCAATCCCCGTTCTCTACAGACGACGGGAAATGATAAGGTGTCTCTCACCGAGTGCTGAAGAGCGGAATGATTCAAACAAACCAGGAAGTGGATTATTCCGTCCGTTCGTGTTTGTGCCACAGTTCGCGTCCGCTGTCTGCGTCTCGGTAATGTTTTAGCCTACTCGGACCGCGAAGAGCTGGATGATACCTTTTGATACAATGCCCCGTAAGGATACAGTTGGATATAAGGCCGTGGAATGTCATACGCTTACACCGGAGCTGGGGAGAGAGCAGTAGAGGCTCATCTTAAGCAGCGCGGGTAACCCGACACCACTAAGCTATCGGACTGACAGACTGTTACAAACTGTAAGTCTTGCGTTCGTTGTGTGGGAGCGGGGTGAGATACAATTGACTGTGATTGAGCTGAACTGAACTTTTGGGGTTTTGATGAACTGTTGAGTTGATGTTTTGAGAGTTCTTTGTTTATTGTGACAATACAGTACCACCTGAATTGCAACACATGTCCTTTGTGTACTAATTTTCGTCTGTTGTGCAATGCTATAATATTACAATATCCCATTCACATGTGTATAACAAAAAAGGGTTCATGTTTTGATGCATGTAGCGCTTGTAACGGTAACTTGACTAAAGACTGACTAAAACAACCCCACACTAACTAAAATTGTCAGGCCTCGCCCTGACTGGCACCCCGGACAACGAAGTCAACGAGCAAAACCGTTACAGTGTGTGTGTGTGTGTGTGTGTGTGTGTGTGTGAGCGGTTGGCTCTCGTTGGTATGTGAAGACTAGGTGTTCTCTATGGAGCCAGAGGCACTGAGAGACTTACCGTATTTACATTTGAGTGTGTATGTCGTGTTGTGTGCATGTGTGCCATGTTATGTCATGTGCGTGAGTGTGTCATGACATGGGCGTGAGTGTGTGTGTGTGTGTGAGTGTGTGTGTGTGTGTGTCATGTC
>NC_137678.1:13040001-13071167 GCF_963989245.1 Nansenia antarctica
GAACTGCTCCCAGTTAGAAAAGCTGATCAAATTGCCGTTATCACCATAAAGTTGGTAATTCACGACGAGGGTGCAAAAGCCTCTCGCTTTTAATTGAGTTTGGCCTCCAGCTCGAGTATCATCATCGCATCTGAATTAGAGCAGAAAAGCCCCCCCCCCACAGATCTCTCCTCTGGCTTATTTCATGGAAAATGTGCTTACCCTGCTAATTAACCCACACAATAGGACTCTGTTTAGATGGTTCTGGCGAAAAAATAAATACGTTGTTATCAGCAAATTAAATTGTTGTTGTTGTACCTTTTTGGGGAAATGTAGCAAACAACAATCATGTGGAGAGGTTAATAACTTGCGGAGACAACGGGGAGCTCTCTCTCCTCCTCTCAGAACTAGGTCAGAGTCGCTGCTTCGACTGAACTGGTAGCTGTCGGAGCCCATAGTCTCTGTGTTCATCTAACTCACACACACCCAAATGTAGTCAAAGGCCATTTGGGCTACACACACCGAACACACACAAGCATTCAGACATGCAGGCAAACAGACAGAGAGAGATAAAGACAGAGAGAGAGAAAGAGAGGGAAAGAGAGGGAAAGAGATAGAGAGAGAGAAAAAGAGAGAGTGAGAGAGAGAGAAAGAGAGAGAGAGACAGAGAGAGAGAGAGATAGACAGAGACAGACAGACAGACAGAGACAAAGAGAGAGAGAGAGAGAGACAAAGAGAGAGACAAAGAGAGAGAGAGATAGACAGAGAGACAGACAGAGACAAAGAGAGAGGGAGAGAGAGAGAGAGAGAGAGAGAGAGAGAGAGAGAGAGAGAGAGAGAGAGAGAGAGAGAGAGAGAGAGAGAGGAAAGAGAGGGAAAGAGAGCGAAAGAGAGGGAAAGAGAGAGATCTCTAACATCCAGAAGAAATGCAAGTGACATGTAAAGCAATCATTTCCTCCTCTGACTCATTTCCCTCGCCTGTCTGTCTGGATTGCGGCAGAACAACAAATACAGATGGAATGGAGATGGAGCAGCCACGAGGCAAGCTTTGGACCTGTCAACCCAGGAACCCAAAGGACGACGAGAGAGATTTCAGTTAGATGATTCTGTCTCTTGTTTAAAAAGGCGTCACATTCTGCCTCTGGACACGCTGATGGCTGAATCATGGCTTCAATCCAAATCAGCGACATTTTATACACTAAAAATAAATGGCTAAATGTGTATTCGATTGCTCACTAAACCGTTCCACTCAGTCACTGAATAGACCGTTATTAAACAATAACATAAAATGCCAGTCTGGATGTTTCAATGTCCACACTAGTACACCATTTAAAATGACAAGGCGCGTACATACGCTCAGTTCTATATATGGCATTACAGCGGGGGGATATTGGAACATTCTCATCCTGGTCTTCTGTCCCTTCATTCTAGATTAGATTATTCAACTTTATTGTCATCGACAAAGTACAGTGTACCAAGACAACGACATGCAGTTTGGCATCTAACCCTAACCCTGACCCTGACCCCAACCCTAACCCCATGACCTGGATGAGGAGGTCCTGTTGGCCTCAGGGTTCCCACACCTTCTGAAACATCAAATTCAAGCACCTTTCAAGAACTTTCAAGACTCAATTCCCTCAAATTCAAGGACCCCACACGGCATAGTTTGAGACAGATCTAGATGAGAATGTATATAATAGGAACTATCCGCTCACAGACAACAATTAAAAAGAGAGGCCTGAATGTGTGAACACCAGATGGTCTCTTGCCTTCTCTACCACAGCACAGCAAAACAATATATTGTGAAATATGTGTAAAGTTAAGCAATACAGAGACGTATTTACTAGTTGACAAGCTAAGTAATCTTTTAAAAAAAAAAATATATATATACTGTACATTTATTTTTTTAGAGAGAGAGAGAGGGGAATTCAAGCACTTTCAATGACCCATGTCTATTTTCAAGAACTTTTAAGACCTTAATTTATTTTTCTTTTCACAAACTTTCAAGGATTTCAAGCCCCCGGTACTGACCGGTCCATGGAGAGCTGGGCCACCAGTGTGACGTCCGTGTGGTCGGCGCTGGGCTCGTACTCGTAGTGGAGGAAGTACAGGTGGGTCCGGTGCACCGTGAAGCGCTCCCGCCGGAACTCATAGCAGGGGTCATCCTCGTCCAGCTCTGACAGGGTCTTCTGGAGCTGGAGAGAGAAAGGAGGGGGGGGGGACAGAGAGAGAGAGAGAGAGAGAGAGGGGGGAGAGGGGGGGGACAGAGAGAGAGAGAGAGGGAGAGAGGAGATCCATCATTAGTCAAAAAACATAGGGTCGGGACTCTTATCTTTTGTTTATTTTTAATTTTCCTTTCTCTTTTTGGTATGTTTGTTTTTTGATACGTTCCAAGTATATCATTTTGTATCTCTTTCGTATTTAAATGAAAATGAGCCTTGACACAACAATATACTGTTTGTATAAGATCTTTTGGCTCAATAAAAAACATTCTAAATAAAACAGCTTAGGGTAGTTTATGATGTCATCTGTGAGAAGTGAACTGTCACAACTGTTAGAAAGGGACAGTTTTAACCGTGTACGTACACAAGGCTTTGTGGAACAACATCACTGTAGGAAAGTATGAAGATAGATATGGGACTTTATTCGTGAGGTTGTAGGTTCGTTTTGTGCACTTGTATCTTGAAATTTGCACTTGTAAAATAAATATTTGCACTTGTATCTTGAAAGTTGCACTTGCAGATTTGATTTGAGAACTTGTATAATAAATATTTGCACTTGTATCTTGAAAGTTGCACTTGTAAAATAAATATTTGTATCTTGTATCTTGACATTTGCACTTGCAGATTCGACTTGAGAACTTGTACAATAAATATTTGCAGTTGTATCTTGAAAGATGCACTTGCAGATTCGATTTGAGAACTTGTACAATACATATTTGCACTTGTATCTTGAAAGTTGCACTTGTAAAATAAATATTTGCACTTGTATCTTGACATTTGCACTTGCAGATTCGATTTGAGAACTTGTACAATTAATATTTGCAGTTGTATCTTGAAAGTTGCACTGGCAGATTCTTTTTTTAAACCTTTTTAACCTTTATTTTACCAGGCGAGACAATTAATTATTATTATAATTATTTACAATGCCGGCCTGCCTCATATGGGGAAAGGGGAGGAGGGCTGAAAGATAAAACATGTTAAAAACAAAGCACAATAAGCATTAAACACATGCATGTAACACAAACAATACAACAAAAGCACTAACGGACATCAAGAATGGAATACAACAGTAAGCACAAAAAGCAGACAGGCAACACAAGACAATACAATACAACAAAACGCACTGGGACACAGCCAAGCAAACACAACAATACAGCAGTAAGCACTGATACACAGTCAGGAAAGACAATAATACAACAATAAGCGCTGGGACACGACCAATCAACACAGCGATACAACATAGACACTAAGACAGCCAGTAAACAAACCAACACAACAATACACACTGAGACACAGTCAAGCAAACATAAATACGGTACAACAATAACCACTGAGACACAGCCACCAAATACAACAACAGCAATAAGCACTTACGAAACAGGCCAACAAACATTAGAAAACAGTATTAACATTAACACAGAAAAGCTTAAAAGCAGAGAATGAGCAGACATGAGTGTATGGGGGCATAAAAACAAGTGCAGGTGGACAGAGGGGGTGTGTAAAGGGAATGATACAAGTGCTGCCCTACAGAGAAGAGAAGCATGTGCAGGAATCAGTGAGGGTGTCTGAAATAGTGAGTCTGAAGGCAGAGAGGGAGATGAGTTTATCCAGTTTGAGGGTTTTCTGCAGAGCATTCCAGTCAGAGGGGGCAGCAAACTGGAATTATGCACGGCCAAGGGAAGTGGTGGATTTGGGAATTTTTAGTTGGATGTGGAGTGAGGATCGGGTGTTGCGAGTGACAGGCAGAGGGTGAAGCAGGAGACACAGATAGGGGGGTGATAGGTGGAGGAGGGTTTTATAGATGAGGGTGAGCCAGTGCAAGTGACGGCGGGTGTGAAGGGAGGGCCAGTTGACCAGGGAGTAAAGAGTGCAGTGGTGGGTACTGTAGGGGGCGTTAGTGGCGAACCGGATGGCGGAGTGATACAGTGTGTCGAGCGAGGAGAGTGTAGCTTTGCATGCAGACCTGTAGATTGTGTCGCCGTAGTCGAGCATGGGGAGAATGGTCATTTGAATGAGGGTGCGTTTAGCGGATGAAGTGAAGGAGTGACGGTTTCTATCGAGAAAGCCAAGTTTGGCCTTAATCTTGGTCTGTAGTTTTGAGATGTGGTCTGAGAAAGATAGTGAGCTGTCTAACCAAATTCCCAGGTATTTATACACCGTGACCTGCTCCAGGATAGCTCCCTCACAGGTGGTAATGATGGGGGCTGGTGGGGGTGTGGTGCCTTTACGGTTGAACCACATGACCTTGGTCTTGGAAGTGTTAAGGGACAGTTTGAGGTGGGTGAGGGCCTGTTGGATCTGGAGGAAGCTACCCTGGAGAGTTGTTAGTACAGAGTCAGGGGAGGGACCAGTGGCATAGAGAATAGTGTCGTCAGCATATAAGTGAATGAGTGAATTTCCAGCAGCCAGGGGGATATTGTTGATGTATACAGAGAACAGAGTGGGACCAAGTATGGAACCTTGAGGGACACCCTTGGTGACTGGGAGGGGGTGAGAGAGAAGGTTTTCAAACCTCACACGTTGCACCCGGTGAGAGAGGTAATGAGAAAACCAGGTTAGTGAGTGGTTAGTAACCCCGATGCTACTCAGTCTGTTCAGTAGAGTGGGATGGTCAACGGTGTCAAAAGCCTTTGCCAAATCAATAAATATTGCCGCACAGTGCTGCTTAGCATCTAACGCAGAAGTGATGTCGTTGAGTACCTTTAGGGTTGCTGGAACACAACCGTACCCTGCGCGAAAGCCAGACTGCGCCCCAGAAAGTAAGTTATACACATGCAGATGAGTAGTGAGTTGTTTGTTGACAAGTTTCTCAAATAACTTAGACAGACAGGGCAGGATGGAAATGGGCCTATAACAATTTGGGTCAGCCTCGTCACCACCTTTAAACAGTGGGAGCACAATCGCTTCTTTCCACTCGGCAGGTAAACTGGCTGAAAGAAGGGAGAGGTTCAACAGGTCTGTTAGGGGGGCTGCGATGATGGTAAGCGGCAGTTTTAATAAAGAACGCCGCCAGCTCGTCTGACCCGGCAGCTTTTTTGGGGTCCAGAGAGGTCAGTTCCTTTAGGACCTCACCTACTGAGACAGGCCTGAGGGAAAAACTGTGAGCGGGGGGGAAGGGGCTAAGAGGGCAAACAGGACTGGAGGGTGAGTGTAGCAGGGGAGTGGGGCTTGGAGGCAAAGGGCTCGTTGGAATAGGAGCGGGGTTAGGAGGACCTGAAACAAGACCATAATTTGTAAAGTGACGGTTAAAAATGTCAGCCATCAGACTTTTATCTGTGACTACAAGGTTGTCTACATTAAGTGACACAGGCAGGGTCGAAGGTTTGTTCTCCAGTTCTCTCACTGTTTTCCAAAAGGCGTTGGGGTCTGAGCCACAAGCTGTGAACTTCTCCTTATAGTAGCCAGTTTTGGCTTGTCTCACAGCTTGTGTAGCCTTATTGCGGAGCTGACGAAACAAGAGGCTGGCGGATGCGGAGCTGGAGCGACGAGCGTTGCGCCAGGCAGCATTTTTTTGCTGTAGCAGCAGGGCCAGATCTCCTCTGAACCAGATTCGCGACTTTCGCTGCTCAAGTTAAGTCCCATTTCTTGCAGTCGGCTTGGGACAAAACAAATCTGTAACTTGTAAAGCTGGATGTGAGAGCGCAGGGAAGGGCGGGCATGAAATGATTGATTGACCAATCACAAGAGAGCATTTTCGAGTGGGCATTGAGTGATTGACTGCAGTGATTGACCAATCACAGAACATTTTCGAGAGGCTTTCGATGTAAAGCTCAGTCCAGTGGTCTCACCTACGAAGGCATGATCTCACACTCCTCAGGTAAGTGTAGTTCTAGCTAGCTATATATATTTTATAAATATATATTTTTTCTTTTAAATGTAACTCTCTAAACCATATCAGTATTGTGCCTCGCTTGTTTTTTTTCTTTCATCGAAATACACGTGGAAGCTCATGACCTTCATGTAAGCTAGCTAGCTAGCTATGATTGTTGATAGTAATAGTGGTTTGATTGTGATTGCGCTAACTTAGCTAGTGTAGAGCTACTGTTGTTTAACTAACCCTACCAGCGTTTTTAAAAAAATATATACTTGTATGCTTATGTTAGCTAATGATATGTCAATTTCTGAAAACTTGCAATCTATGGTAATGCAAGTGGCTACATTTATATTTTTCAGGTAGAAAACTGATATTGAAACTGAGATCTCCTCAGCTGCGTCAGACAAAGCTGCCCACAAAACCACACAAACTAGCAGTGGTTTACACAGTTCTCCCACAGTACGTCAGTCCATGGGCACTCTAGCTGGGGCAAGTGGTGCCCTGGGGGTTGGCCAGCCTGTTAGAGCTAACACTGCAGCAAGAAATGCAACGGTAGGTAATTGTGTAGTCAAACTCCCATTCATTTGACTATATACATGTTTATATTCACATCCTCTAAGTGTCACCTGTTTTCTGAGCATTGCCATATTGTTCTATTTTAGTTTGTTCTATTCAACATTGTGGCCTACAGAGGGGGGAGACGAGGATGAGAGAAATACCTGTTGCAATTATATGCAGAATTGCATGTTACCTGTGGCAGTTTGTGGAGACAGGTATATGTTTATACTCTCCCCATTGTGTTAATTTAAGTCCTATAGGTTTATTAGCTTATTATTGAGGATATTGACACCAATGTTGTGAGTGTTTTTAAAGCAACATTGGTAGTAACTTTGGAAGGACCTTCAATTGTACATACTCATGTTCATGAATTGTTGCAGTCCTATTAGATTTATGTATTTGCATAGGTTTTGGAAACAGTCTACATTTTTACTTTCATTGTTTCAATATTTCTTAACCATTTGCAATACCTCAGGATCTACTAAAGCAGCTGGTGAAATCCTGGGTGGGCTGGGAGCTGCCCATGAAGGAGATGCAGGTGGAGGTGGTGCAGTCCGAGAATCCGACTTCGTTCACTTGCTTCCGCATCCTCCGCTTGCTGGCTCATTACACTAGCTACAACCAATTCTACAACCATACCACAACACATTCCAAATGTGTGTTTGTAAAGTAGTGTTATAATTAACTAGGTAGCAGTGGGGATTACACACCCAATCTATTGCATTGCAGTATTTTTGCTTGACTGGCGAGTGTGATTTTCAACAACGTTGAAATCTATTTCCATGTTGCAAAATAACAGTGAACATTTTGATTGGTTGCCGACTTGTTCCCCCTTTCACCAGCCACTGTCACAATGGTTGAATTTAAATACAATTGAACTGTACTAATATATCCTATTCTTAATCCTAATCCTATTCACATGTCAATGTGTGTTAATGAAAAGAAATGTTTTCTCCCCACTATAAAACTGCATCTTTGGAGTAGTCTGAGTCCCGTTTCTGTATGTCTCTTGCTTGCAAGCAATAAATATCATTATTCATATTGTGGTGTAACAAGACTTTCTTGAACCTCATCTCTAAAGAGCCAAAACTGCAGTGACCCTAGACTTCTACCAAAGTGTATAATGCTGTAATCAGTATAAACATTTCAACGATTTTGGGTGCAGGCCATCTGATGTACTTGAAAAAGTGCATCATATACTTCATGTATATCTGCCTGCCTGACACTGCACTAAGGACCACTAGCTCCTGAGAGCAGACAAACTCCAGGTAGTCCAAATCCAATAGGACACGGTCCAGCCAACCTGGTGTTTCAAGTCTTTGTATTATATGGGTTCCAAGTCATTCCTGAAAAATACAATTTGAGTTACTAAAAAACTGGACAACGGTAGTCCTTGATATTCTTTCTTCATACAAAAATGCAAATGTTAGCAGCATAATCAGCACAATCACTCCACTTAAATATTGAGACATGCTATCACAAGACCCTACCAAAATGTTATAACGCTCACAAACATTGATTGAAGTAACATTGTAATAAATAAACATAATTACATTTGATTGTTCAATCACATTACTTGCTAGATGGATAGCTTACATTACTGGTCATGGACTAGCTAGCATAAACTAGGTAAGTGACCATTCAGAGGGACTCTTCCACATGTATTTCGATGAAAGAAAACAAGTGAAGCATAATATTGATAAGGTTTAGAGAGTTACATATTATTATTTTTAAAATATATATAAACCCCTCAAAAAAAAGTTTGGAAACGTTATTTCAGTCGATTGTTCCTCCCCTTTAATAATACCAATTGGTATTGTATTTTATAGCATTGGAAAGCCTGATTAGTCACCTTTACAACGAGGTACAACTTGTAAGGATCATGCATTCGTGGAATGAGTAATACAGCTAAACGTGTGGGTAGCGGCCCACATTTTTTTGCCAAAATCCCCTGCAATATTCTTCTGTTGGTATTCACTCTCGTTATGAGGTTCAAGTGCTGGCAGGTGTATGCCAGTCACAGGTGTGTGGCACCTGAATGGCACCTAATTGACAGGAATGGTATTCTGGAGCCAGTGGCGATCGGATCCCATATCTCCAGAATATGGGACCTAACTCCATCCTCCAGGAGGACAACGCTCGCCCCCACAGAGCCAGGATCATCACAGAGCACCTCCAGAATTTAGGAGTGGAGAGGGTGGAATGGCCTGCCGTGAGTCCAGACCTCAACCCAATTGAACACTTGTGGGATCAGCTTGGGTGCTGTACGTGCCAGAGTGACCAACGCAACCATGTTGGCTGACTTGCGGCAAATCCTAGTTGAGAAATGGGATGCCGTCCCACAGCAGTGTGTGACCAGGCTGGTGACCTGCATGAGGATGTGCCAAGCTGTTGTGACTGCGTATGGATCTTCCACACGCTACTGAGGTCCCTGACAGTGTAACATTTGTAAAAATGGCCAATATGTGTTGTTTTTTCCTTATTACTGTGGAAGAGTGCAATCATCCAATCCACCAAGCAACTCAAAACGAGAGTGAATACCAACAGAAGAATATAGCAAATATGGCAAATATTTTTGGGCCGCTACCCACACGTTTAGCTGTGTTGCTCATTCCACGAATGCATGATCCGTACCAGTTGTACCTCATTGTAAAGGTGACTAATCAGGCTTTCCAACGATATAAAATACAATACCAATTGGTATTATTAAAGGGGAGGAATAATCAACCAAAATAACGTTTCCGAACTTTTTTTGAGGGGTTTATATATATATAGCTAGCTAGAGCTACACTTACCTGAGGAGTGTGAGATCATGCCTTCCTAGGTGAGACCACTGGACTGATCTTTACGTCGAAAGCCTCTCGAAAATGTTCTGTGATTGGTCAATCACTGCAGTCAATCACTCAATGCCCACTCGAAAATGCTTTCTTGTGATTGGTCAATCAATCATTGCATGCCCGCCCTTCCCTGCGCTCTCACATCCAGCTTTACAAGTTACAGATTTGTTTTGTCCCAAGCCGACTGCAAGAAATGGGACTTAACTCGAGCAGCGAAAGTCGTGAATCTGCCAGTGCAACTTTCAAGATACAACTGCAAATATTTATTGTACAAGTTCTCAAATCGAATCTGCAAGTGCAACTTTCAAGATACAACTGCGATACAACTGCAAATATTTATTGTACAAGTTATCAAATCGAATCTGCAAGTGCAAAATTTGATGACATTGGTGACATTTAATGTCAAGATACAAGTGCAAATATTTATTTTACAAGTGCAACTTTCAAGATACAAGTGCAAATATTTATTTTACAAGTGCACATTTCAAGATACAAGTGCACAAAACGAACCTACAACCTCACGAATAAAGTCCCATATCTATCTTCATAGGAGAGCATCATTCATTCGAAAGTCAACAGTTAAAACACAGTTAAATTGTCAAAACGATATATTTGTTCACATCACGTAGCAGACCCGACCGATAACACTGTTCTTTAATGGAGAGTGGAGACTACACTCCAACAAATCAATCCCACACAGGAACAACAACTCTGAAACTAATAATACCTGATCTGTATCCAGCTACTCCCAGTTGGGATAGAGAACTTGTGTTTTTTTTTCTCTCTCTTTGGTAGAAGAGAGTTTTTAATACAAATTTTGATGCAATTAGCGAAGAGATGAGAGGAAAATATGGATCAAACGCCCGCTCTCGTACCACTGGGAGACACAACACAACGTTCAATATTCATTCCCCTTGGCCATCTTACACTTATCTGATCCAAAAACCCTCATCTATTCTCAGAAAGCTGTATGGAGCACCTCCCGGGAGAGAAACACCACTATAACAGCTTTGCTTTCAAAACGCAGCTGTCTAAGACCCGCTTCACCAGTGTACACATCAGGAACACAACCATTTTGACGGCTAGTCGAGTCAAAAACGTTGATTCTAAAAATGCAGACTTCTAATCTGCTTTAAACATTCTTAAAAAGTAATTTTTTCTGAGTGGGGCAGTCCCACTCATATTTTTCATTTTTATTGAGAGATACAGTGAAGATTTAGACAGGAAGGATGGGTGAGAGAGAGAGGAGGGATGACATGCAGGATATGTCCCCGGCCGGATTCGAACCGGGGACCCTGCGGTTACATGGTCAGCGCTTAACCCGCTACGCCACCTAAGCGCCCCTGCTTTAAACATTCTATCCAGTCCGCACACAATCCAGAGGAATAGGAGGGAAATGGGAGGGAAATCTATCCGAGTTTCGCACGGTATTATATGTGACGGCAGCTGGTGAAAGCGGGAACAAGGCAACCGACCAAATGTTCAGACTTATATTCTGAAAAATGTAAAATAAATTGGACCGTAAAATCTAAGCTCATTTGTGGTGGGTGGTGACTTGATTTATTTTAAATCACCTTTAAAAAGAGCACTGATTCAAAACACATTGTTTTACTGAAACGTTGTTGAAAATCAATGACACACTCGCTAGTCAAGCCAAAATGTTTGCAATGCAATGGATTTGGCCAGTTACATTTTTAAGAATAAAAGTCTGAACATTTGGTCAGTTGCCGACTTGCCTTTCACCAGCTGCTGTCACATTATGTCAACAGTTCTATGCCAACAGAATCGGAGGGTGGTAAAGTCCCTGCTCCGGTGGGCCAGCCGGACCCGTGATAAGCTCGGCTCTGAGAACCCCGTCTGTACTGGACCTAACTGTACTGGACCTAACTGTACTGGACCTAACTGTACTGGACCTAACTGTACTGGACTGAACTGTACTGGACCTAACTGTACTGGACCTAACTGTACTGGACCTAACTGTACTGGACCTAACTGTACTGGACCTAACTGTACTGGACATAACTGTACTGGACATAACTGTACTGGACCGAACTGACCCGCGGGCCCGGGTGGGAGGAGTCTCCTTTCAACACGCTGATGAAGCTGAGAGAGAAGGACTGAGAGGCGGTGTGTTTCAGCCCCTCCTGGAGGACCACGGAGGTTCTCGCTGCCTCAGCCAGTCCCTGAGTGACTCCATTAGCCCAAATCATCACTTTAATGGGATTTAAATCGCTGCTTGGAAAACCCCCTGAAAAACAGGAGTAAGCAAACTGTTTCCCGAGTTCAGGACACGTGACGTGCAGTGGATCGGTCAGAGTGGCGCTGGGGCGCGCACACACACACACACACACACACACACACACACACACACACACACAAACCACGGCCGGGGAAAGCTCTAAACGTGATTAATGAATGCACCCCGGAGCCGACGTTTTCGATAGTTCTGCTTTCGCGCCGCGCAGCGATTTGAGACACGCTGTCTTCCCCTGTAAGAACAGACACTGGATCAGCCTTGACCTTCAGAGGGAAGGAGGAAGATCTCCGGGAGGGGGGGGGGGGACGTTATCATACTTCTAGATGGGAAATGAAACGGTGTCAGAGACTCCTTATGTTCCATTTTGCGCTAGTCTTTTTTTTTTCTCCTTCGCTACCTCGTGTTGACAGAGACATACTGTACTCTCCCCCAGCCTCTTGCTCCAGTTCCCTGCGCCCCAGCCCTAAGCCTAGCTAATGGAGCATGCGTATATGTGTGTGTGTGTGTGTGTCAGTCTGTATGTGTGTGTATATGTGTGTGTATATGTGTGTGTGTGTGTGTGTGTGTGTGTGTGTCTGTCTGTGTGGGTCTGTGTGTATGTGTGTGTGTGTGTGTGTGCTTGTGTGTGTGTACGCGTGCATCCCAGACACAGTGCTGACAGATTGCCTTCTGATCTCTGTAAGACCACACAGGGCCGTCTGACTACGTGCCTGAGAGAAAAAAAGAAAAAGAAAAACACCTCATTATAAGGACCCCCTACGGCTCGCTGTGATTGGTCGTAACTCAGCGAGATGAAATATCCTCTTCCTACTCTCTCTGCTGGGCCCCGGCAAGAACAGTGCGAGCCAGGTGTGTATGTGTGTGTGTGTGTGTGTGTGTGTGTGTGAGTGTGTGTTCAGTCTGCTTTAGAGAGACCTGGCTAACCTTGTCCTAGCTTCTGTGTGTGATGGAGAGAGATGGAGTAGATGGTTGTGCTTCTGTTTAAACCCCCTATGGAGGGAAGAATCGCACCACATCAAACAACACACACACTCTCACTGCTGTTGGTGAAGGCCTTCAACACAGCTACACTCACACATCTCCGTTTTTACATACATTACATGTACATGTATCTCTTTACATATGACACACACACACACACACACACACAGAGACACAGACACACACACACACACACAGACACAGACAGACACACACACACACACACACACACACACACGTGAATACTAGTCATTCACCATACTCTGCGCCTTTTACACAACCTCACAGCACTAAACAACAGGGCCATCTCACGCATCACAATCACAATAGAACAGGACATCACCCACCTACTCAACACTAAGGTGCAAAAGGTTTCGCTTTGGCAAAGGCCTGATCCCCGCAGCCACTGTTGCCTTAAATAATAGACCGCGCTGAGTGTGTGTACTTGTGTATCTGTCATGTGTAGTACTGTCTGTTGTTGTCTGTGTTATACGGTGTTGTATGCATATATCAAATCAAATCTGATTTTATTTGTATAGCGCATTTCTTACAAGATGCAACTCAATGCGCTTCACTGACAGAGCCGCAAGCAGGCAAAAGTAAAAACCTGTACACTATGTAGCCAGGAAAATTCCCTTGCAGCCCTCTACTCATAGAGCGACTACTAACCAATATATCTATACTATACAGTGGTGTGAAAATGAATTTCCTCCTGGGGAGAATAATTCTAATCCATCTATCTTTCTCTCTCATTTAGCAATAGCTCTCTCACAAGCAAACGTTTCAGCTGCCAAAAGTAATTCTACCAGTATTTGTTTTACTGTTGTTGTTTAAAGAAATGAAAGAATAAATCAATTAATGATTAATTAATACATTTCCTTTTTGGGGGGGGGGGGGGGGGGGATGTGGGTAATAGAGTACACCGCTCCATTCATTCTGGTATGGAGCCCAGCCAGAGACAGTCAGTCAGGACCCTGGACAGCGACCAGCAGCACAGCGGCCACTCAGCACCTCTCTACCAGGTCAGGACCCTGGACAGCGACCAGCAGCACAGCGGCATTCAGCACCTCTCTACCAGGTCAGGACCCTGGACAGCTGCTAGTCTCACTCTGGATGCGCTGCTTTGCCTTGCAGCTGTGCTTTGCAGCTGTGCCCTATACATTCAACCGGCATTTATTTACACCTGTACACCTTCTCATTCATTCAGGTGGTTTAAATGGAGTGGGGAGTGTTTTTATGGCACACTTTGGGCCCGTTAAATACCAATCAATCATCGCTTAATAATAATAATAATAATAATAATAATAATAATAATAATAATAATAATAATAATAATAATAATAGCTTAGATTTTAATAGCGCCTTTCTCAAACCCAAGGACGCTTAACAGAATTCATAGACAGGCCTTGGAGAACAGGTGGGTTTCGAGGGCTGATTTAAAGGTGTCCAGGGTAGGGGCATTGCGGATCACTGTTAGGGCTTTCACACCGGCAAACAACCGTGCCGGTTCGCGTTCGCGTTCGGAAACCTCCGAACGTTGGTGCTGTCTGGCGAACGAGCCCGCGTTCATACCAGTGTATCCTGAACCATCCGTGTCATCAACGCTGGGTGATGAAGGGGCGGGATAAACAAACATTTCACAACTAGATGGCAGCTACTTCACTGGAAAAGAGGATAATATCTTCCACTACAGTATCTGAAATAAACACAATTTTCTGTGAAACAAAACAAAAGACACTTTCTATATGCGTTCTTTTACTAATCAGCTGCTCCGTTACTGGAATAGAAATGGCTTACGAAATTCGCGTTCGCGCATGTCCGCGCGCGTGTGCGTGTGTGTGTTTACTGAGCATGTGAGGAAGATAGAGAGAATAATGAAACTTTTGATATTGTTTTTGATCACTAATGATTAGATTTAGATTAGATTACATTTTGTCTACTTCCTCCTTGCTGGTCTCTGCAGCCTAGAATATGACACACCCACTGACGACGTGACTGTTCTACGTTTTGGTTCCCGCTTGAGAACCACTATTTTTTGGTGCCCGCTGCGAACCAACTTTTCAGGTTCCGAACCAATTGAGCTTCGGTCTGAACGCGCCGGCCGGTTCCAGACTTGGTTCGCAAACGCGAACCGGCACGGTTCTTTGCCGGTGTGAAAGCCCTATGTGGGGAGAGAGTTCCAGAGGGTGGGAGCTGCCACACTGAAAGCTCTGCCCCCGGAGGTCCGTAGGTTGGTGCGGGGGGTGGAGAGTAGGCCCATGCCTAGAGACCGCAGCTTGAAAGCCACAGCCTATTTGAGTGTTGTTGCTGACCGTGTGCTAATGTTATCTTCTAATGGCTACTTCCAGCATGATAATGTACCATGTCACAAAAGCAAAAGTCGTCCCAAACTTAGTTTCATGAAGATGACAATGAGTTCAGTGGGATCTGAATCCAATAGAACACCTTTGGGATGTGGTAGATTGTGAAATTCGCAGCTTGAAAGTGCACCTGAAAGATCTGCTGGAATCGCGTGATGCAATCACATCATCATAGACCAGAATCTCAAAGGAAGTTTCCAACATCTTGTGGAATCAGTTCCTCAAAGAATTGAGTATGTTTTGAGACCAAAGGCAGGCCCTACCCAGTATTAATATATTTTTTCTTTGGGGGGGGGGGGGGAGGCTATGGTTTGGTGTTAGATCATATTTAGAGAGGTTAGAGAGGCCGGCTAGCAATTGGTAGGTCGCTGGTTCGATCCCCACCCCAGTGGGCACACTGCCGTTGTGCCCTTGAGCAAGGCTCTTAACCCCTAACTGCTCCACGGGTGGCGAAGATGGCTGACCCAGAGCCAAGAGCTCTGTTCTCCCTGAGGGGGGGGGAGCGGGGTGTGTGTGTGTGTGTGTGTGTGTGTGTGTGTGCAAGAAAAATCACCACATTCCAACAATTGATTGCATTGCTAATAAAACATGGTTTTGTTTAGTATTGGTTTTGTGGCGGTGCACTTTGTGGCATTTTGTCTCTCTAAAGCGTCGCTACAGTGTATATATCAACTTGATGGGCCGTATGTGTCAGGACTGCAGAGTCACTCCCTGTCTCCCATGGTAGACTGAAGACCTCCGTCTCCTCAGGTTTACACTTTAGCTGTCCCTCCTGCAGCCTCCCCTTCCTCCTGTCAGTTGTGTTTATAACACACTTTATGTATCAGGTCTTATGTCCTATGTTTTAATATGTTACTGTTGTTTTATCCTGACTGTGTACTATGTTATTTGATTACAGTTTATTATTGTTGTAAGTCTCTTTGGAAAAAGGCGTCCGTCTAAAGAATAATAATAATAGTAATAATAACTTTTATTTGTATAGCGCTTTTCCGCTATACGTTGCAGCTCAAAGTGCTCCAATCATTATATCACTTTTAGTCATTTAAAGGTAATATTAAAAAGATGGGTTTTTAGTCTTGACTTGAACATATTTGCTGAGGTTGCATCCCTAATGTAAACTGCCAGTGCATTCCACAATTTGGGTGCATAAAATGAGAATGCAGCCTCACCAAATCTTTTCTTTTGTACATTATTTTTGGTACACAGAGAAAGCCAGCGTCAGAAGACCTGAGAGCTCTATTGGGCTGATATGCTAGCAAAAGGTCTTTCAGATATTCTGGTGCTGTGCCAGTGAGAGCCTTATAAACAAGGCAGAAGGATCTTGAAATCTATTCTGAACTTAACAGGAAGCCAGTGCAGAGTCTCTAAAATAGGATCTCTAAGATGTGAGCGTGTCCGCCTACGTTCTCGCTGTTGTGGTCCGTCTCGCTGGGGCAGCCGAAGAGCTCCCGTCTCAGCAGGTTCCCGTCGTACTCCAGGAAGGTCAGGTACAGGTTCCGGAAGAACTCCACGTGCTTGTTCTTCACACGCAGCTTCTTAGGGGAGTTCCAGTGGATCACCTGGAGGTAGAGAGAGAGAGAGAGAGAGAGAGAGAGAGAGAGAGAGAGAGGGAAGGACGGAGAGAGAGAGAGAGAGATGGAAGGAAGGACAGAAAGAGAGAGAGAGAGGGAAGGACGGAGAGAGAGAGAGGGGGGGCAGGGGGAGAGAGAGAGAGAGAGAGGGGGAAGGACGGAGAGAGAGAGAGAGAGATGGAAGGAAGGACAGAAAGAGAGAGAGAGAGAGGGAAGGACGGAGAGAGAGAGAGGGGGGGCAGGGGGAGAGAGAGAGAGAGAGAGAGAGAGAAAGAGAGAGGGAAGGACGGAGAGAGAGAGAGAGATGGAAGGAAGGACAGAAAGAGAGAGAGAGAGAGGGAAGGACGGAGAGAGAGAGAGGGGGGGCAGGGGGAGAGAGAGAGAGAGAGAGAGAGGGAAGGACGGAGAGAGAGAGAGAGAGAGATGGAAGGAAGGACAGAAAGAGAGAGAGAGAGAGGGAAGGACGGAGAGAGAGAGAGGGGGGGCAGGGGGAGAGAGAGAGAGAGAGAGAGAGAAAGAGAGAGGGAAGGACGGAGAGAGAGAGAGAGAGATGGAAGGAAGGACAGAAAGAGAGAGAGAGAGAGGGAAGGACGGAGAGAGAGAGAGGGGGGGCAGGGGGAGAGAGAGAGAGAGAGAGAGAGAGAGGGAAGGACGGAGAGAGAGAGAGAGATGGAAGGAAGGACAGAAAGAGAGAGAGAGAGAGGGAAGGACGGAGAGAGAGAGAGGGGGGGCAGGGGGAGAGAGAGAGAGAGAGAGAGAGAGAGAAAGAGAGAGGGAAGGACGGAGAGAGAGAGAGAGAGATGGAAGGAAGGACAGAAAGAGAGAGAGAGAGAGGGAAGGACGGAGAGAGAGAGAGGGGGGGCAGGGGGAGAGAGAGAGAGAGAGAGAGAGAGAGGGGGGACAGGGGAAGAGAGAGTGAGAGAGCCAGAGAGAGAGAGGGAAGGACGGAGAGAGAGAGAGGGAGGACGGAGAGAGAGAGAGAGAGAGAGAGAGAGAGAGGGAGGACGGAGAGAGAGAGAGAGAAGGACGGACAGAGAGAGAGAGAGGGCAGGGGGAGAGAGAGTGAGAGAGAGAGGGAAGGACGGAGAGAGAGAGAGAGAGAGAGAGAGAGAGAGAGAAGGACAGAGAGAGAGAGAGAGGGAAGGACAGAGAGAGAGAGGGAGAGAGAGAGAAAGAAAGGAGGATAGGTGGAGATCAGGATAATGGGACGGGGGCAGGAGAAGGAGGGAGAAAGGAGAAGGAGGGAGAAAGGAGGAGGGGAGAGTGGTTAGGTAAATGTGAGGGTGAGGTGTGTGCACACAGGAGTGTTAACACTGAGCACACAGGAGTGTTAACACTGAGCACCGGGCAGAGAGTCAAGCCCACAGCAGCTCCAGACAGCTGGGAGGAGGAGGGGGCTCAACCATTACTCTGCTGTCACTCAAAAGCCCTCAGGAACACACCTGCTAGCAATGGAATGTGTGGGTGGTGGGCAGTGTGTGTGTGTGTGTGTGGGGGGGGGGGGGGGTGTCTGGGTGGGTGGGCAGTGTGTGTGTGTGTGTGTGTATGTGTGTGTGTGTGTGTGTGTGAGTGGGTGGGCAGTCTGTGTGAGTGGGAAGTCTGTGTGTGTGTGTGTGTGTGTGTGTGTGTGTGTGTATGTGTGTCTGTGCACGTGCACAGTCTATGTTGTGTGTGTGTGTGTGTGTAAACGGACCCACCTTGAGGTCGGACACGTCTTTGTAACACTTCTCCGAGCGCGTGTGGTCGGACAGCTGAACATTCCAGAAGCAGGGCAGCTGGTGCACCAGGAAGGGGTTCTGTTTGATCACGGCGTTGAAGATGTCCTGCAGATACACACAACCAGACCAGACCTCGCCTTAACATCACATCACTCACACAGACGGCGGCACGGGGGTCCGATCATATCGACAGAACCTTGACTATATTAAGATGGCGTCATGGCTGCTCTTTACCACTAGAACAGCCGTGCCTTTATTACCTACTAAAAGAGCCGCCTCTTCACAACGCTCAAGCTGCTATTTACACACAACGACCACTAGTTGGCCGCTTGTAAACTAGCCTGCTTCCTACACAGAAAAACGGCAAAATAGCTTTATACTAGCTTATCCTGATGTGATTTTGAAAATGTAAGGATACTGGGTGGTAGAACGCACATATCTAGGAAAAGTCATGAAAGGAGGGTCCTGAAATTTAATTGAGTGCAAAGATATAACACTTTTCTTTACTCAAATGACCCCTCATGGCTGTTCTAGTGTTAACTCTTTATTTTGCCGTTGTTTTTGTCTTCTTTCTGCGGTGCGCAGAACGTTTCTGGGTGTGTTACTGTTTTGATGATATTATATCACAGGACGTTGCGGATTGCTTTTGACTGTTGCTTGTAACATTGTTGAAGAGCTAGTGTTGCAGTTTTATCATTTTATACTGAGAATTGAAGTCTCTCGACATTTTGCCGAATCTAGCACTCAAGGAAGGCCTTCCCTTCCTGTAAGAGATGGGCCAAGAACTGTGGCGCAGAAGATTATGATTGGTCAAGCAAGAGGAGTGACTCCAAGATGGCGGCGCGTTCACACGCGAGGCTGGGAGAGCTCCTTACGTCGGTGCTTTTTAGGGCTTTTAAGTACATTTGTATGTACATTTTGATTTCAGTACTTATAGGGAACTGTTGTGTAAATAGTACCTACAGCAGGCACGACTTACTAGAAGTTGGTGCGCAAAACGGGAGAACAGTTACAGGGGACTTTCTGAAACAACAAAGGATTCCGGACGACATTGCCCGATCACCGGGGAAAGACTGGTACACAGTCCCGACCCTGAGGCGCAAACGTCGGCGTAGGGACCGCAAGCAACGCCGGGGCCGAAGGGGAGGCCTGCTAGCGAGGCTAAGGAGGTGCCCGGACAAACCAGCTTTGCCGAGTATATTCCTCTCCAACATAAGATCCCTAGCTAACAAGATGGACGAACTGAGACTGCAGGTAGCCACCAACAACACCGTGGGGGACAGCTGTGTGATCATTCTCACAGAAACCTGGCTCAGCGCTTCCATTGTTGACTCTGCGGTCGGCTTACAGGGCCGTTCGCTACACCTGGCAGACAGGACAGAACTCAGCGAGAAGAAGCGCGGAGGCGGCCTCGTTATATCTACGAAGGACAGCTGGTGCTTAAACACAAAAACTGTGAGTAGCCACTGCTCCCCAGACCTGGGATATTTGACTGTTAAATGCCGACCCACATACCTCCCGAGGGAATTCAACGCAGTGTACATAACAGCTGTTTACATTGCACCAAGCGCGGATGCTAGCTTAGCATTAGCCCGGCTACATGACGTCAACAGTGGTGGACAGAGCACAGATCCTCAAGCAGTGCATATAATCGCGGGGGACTTTAATCATGCTGACCTGAAGGTAGTACTACCCAAGTTTTATCAGCATGTTAAATGTGCAACAAGAGGAGATAACACACTGGACAAGGTATACACCAACATCAAGCTTGCCTACAAAGCTAGACCGCTAGCTCATCTAGGCATGTCTGACCATGTGTCAATCCTCCTGATCCCAGCCTACACTCCCATGAGGAAAAGTGCTCCCATCACCACTAAGACTGTCAGAACCTGGCCAGCAGGGTCCGCTCCACTGCAGATCTGCCTGAATGACACCTCATGGCAGGAATAATATGAGCATGAGGACCTGGAACAGTTCACGTCGTCGGTTCTGAACCACATAGTGAACTGCACCAACTCAGCCACCGTGGACAAACGTGTCCGGGTCTACCCCAACACGAAGCCATGGATGACTGAGAAGGTCCGACAACTGCTCAAGGAGAGGAACAACGCCTTCTCAGCGAAGGACAAACTGCTGTACAACACCACCAGGGCTAACCTAAACCGTGGCATCCGGGAGGCCAAGGCAGACCACAGAGATAAGATTGAGGAATGCTTCCTGAGCAACGACTCCAGGCGGGTGTGGCAGGGGGTTCAGCACATGACAAACTTCAGAGCCAACAAGCTAACAGCCGCTGAGGGCGACCCCCTGCTGGCGGAAGAGCTGACCTCCTTCTACGCCCGGTTCGACGAGGGGCGAACGGAGGTAACCAGAACACAAACACCACTCTCTCCAGCTCTCAGCAGCCTCACCCTCACAGAGCATGAAGTGAGACGCGTGCTGAAGGCGGTGGACCCCAGAAAAGCCTCAGGGCCGGACGGCGTCCTGGGACCGGTGCTGAGGGACTGTGCCGACCAGCTGGCCGGGGTTTTCACCAACATCTTCAACCAGTCCCTGTCCCAGGCCACCATCCCACCCTGCCTGAAAACCTCAACAATCATCCCAGTCCCGAAGAAAAGCACGGTGAGCTTTGAAGCATGAAGTGCTTCGAGAAACTGGTCCGGGCCCACATAGTCACACGCCTCCCGCCCAACCTGGATCCATACCAGTTCGCCTACAGAGCCCACAGGTCCACAGAGGACGCCATCGCGACGACTCTCCACTCCACTCTATCCCACCTGGAGAGGGGGAACAGCTACGCGAGACTGCTCTTTGTGGACTTCAGCTCTGCTTTCAACACTATCCTTCCAGACAGGCTAGTGACCAAACTACTAGACCTGGGACTATCACACTCTATCTGTGCATGGATCAAGGACTTCCTGTCTGACCGCCCCCAGAGGGTGCGGGTGGGCTCCCACACCTCCACAGCCCTCAGACTCAGCACTGGGTCCCCCCAGGGCTGCGTGCTAAGCCCCATCCTCTACAACCTCTACACCTACGACTTCACCCCCGTCCACCCCAGCAACTCCATCATAAAGTTTGCAGACGACACCACCGTGGTGGGCTGCATCTCGGGGGGGGACGAGGCGGCGTACAGGGATGAGGTGGAGCAGCTGGGCAAGCTGTGCAAGGTTAACAACCTGCTGCTGAACCAGTCAAAGACCCAGGAAATCATCGTAGACTTCAGGAGGAAAAAATCTGAGGTCCAGCCCCTGCTCGTCGATGGAGGGAGCGTAGAGAGAGTCTCAACTCTCCGATTCCTGGGGGTGCACATACAGGAGGACCTGTCCTGGAGGACCAACACAGCAGCCATCATCAAGAAGGCACAACAGCGGCTCTACTTCCTGAGAGTCCTCAGGAAATACCACCTCAGACAGGAGCTGCTTGTGACCTTCTACCGCTGCACAGTGGAGAGTATCCTCACCTACTGCATTTGCGTGTGGTTCTCCAGCTGCACAGCCGCAGAGAGGAAAGCGCTACAGAGAGTTGTGAGATCGGCCCAGAAGATCATCGGCGCCCCCCTCCCCTCTCTGGAAGAGCTGTACAACACACACTGCCTCAGGAAGGCCTCCAAGATCTCCAGGGACCCATCCCACCCTGGGAACGAACACTTTGTTCGGCTGCGAACAGTGCAATATTGAAATACAACTGTGAACATTTCAAACCTGCAAACTGCGACACTTTAAATGAATGTGCAACAATACTATGTGCAATATGACAACCCTTGTGTACATAAGGTTCAGATATAGGAAATGTTAGGATATTTATAGCATAGCATAGAGTACAGCACAGTGTTTTATTGTATAGTATAGTAGTATAGTATAGTGGATAGTGTACATAGCCTTTATTTATGTAAACCAGCTCTTTTCCCTTCTTGTTTTTAGTATTATCATTTTTTTCCCAAGCACCAGGGGAGCCCCCCCCTCCTAAATGTCGTTGTATGGTACCTGTACTGTATAAATGACAATAAAGACCATTCATTCATTCATTCATTCATTCATCAGGCAGGAAGCTGCTATAAAATGCTTGCCCCTCTGACAGGAAGGGGCTTTTTTGTCTGCTACTTTTTCTCTCAGCTGCTGTAACTTTGCTTAATAAAAGGCCTCGTTTGAGTCAATCGATTTAAGCTCTGTGTGCTTTATAAGTTCTACTCATCTACTAAGAAGCAATTAAATCCACAACACTAGCTTGCCCCCCCGAGCATTTTGTTGCGTCATATCCCCTTTCTTCCTCATCTCATGACAAATACAACTTGAGTTTAACTGAACTGAACCAAAGCTTGTTTCATCTACATGTTTAGACTTTGACGTTCAGATCTTTCCGGTTCACGGGGATAAAAAAGGAGGGAGAACAGAGGAAGTTGCCTCTCCTAAGGGGACACAGGAAGCGTGACACCCTCGTCAAGAAAGCGGTGACGAAGAGGTGCTGACAGCCGATTGGTGGATTGAACTCGGCAGGGGGGCGGAGGGAGAAGTGAAACGCTTCTAGAATGGTCTCTCATATCTGATCTGCAAACATCACAGGAATCTATTGAGCGGATGTTTAATTAAAAGCTCATAAAAGGGCTTCTCTCTTCTCGCTTCTGTGAGCTTTGATCAGCACTTAAGCTAAGATGGGAAGACCCTCTGTGTTTCACCACCGTACAATGCTGGGAACAAAAAGGAACAAAAGACGAAATGGAATGTCGTGGATTTTAATGAGACTCAAGATAGTAACTTGCTTTAAATCTAAGTATAATATCTATTAAAGAAATGGTCTTTAACAATTCTCGAGTTGGGCAGTCAAAAGCCTCACAATGGGAGGCTTTCAAAGACTGACACCAAACTTCCACATTGTACACTTGGTATACTGTCAACATAGTCACAACATTGATAACAAGTCTGCACTCCATCACTGTCCCTGAACACAAGGTCCTCAGTCAGGGCTCTGTGTTCATAAACAGGACAGCCAGACTCTCAACAATCCCACAATCCCACCAGAACTTCCCCATGGAAATCTACTGTTACACTCTGTGTGAAAATGGATAGATCATACATACATACAATACAATACAATACATGTTAAAAATCCATTACAGGAATCACGTACATCTTTGGAGCGTAGTTCTCAAGAAATGTTTTATGACCCAGAAGATGTGTTTTGTGTGTGTGTGTGTGTGTGTGTGTGTGTGTGTGTGGCTAACCTGGTCTGCCAGTGAGGTGGACAGCATGCTCATCAGCTCCCTCTCGGCCGTCAGCCTCCACATCTGCTCCCAACGCAGCTTCCTCAGACGGTCCAACAGCAGCAGAATCACCCCTGGAACACACACACACACACACACACACACACACATGCAAACACACACACACACACACACACGCATGCAAACACACACACACACACAAACACACACACACACACACACACACCTCAGTTACTATAAAAACATTGATTTCTATCTGGTAGGTGTGCCAGCTGCTGTCCATTAGTCTGGTACAATGTTTCCATTGTAGCTGAAGGTCAGTGTGTGTGTGTGTGTGTGTGTGTGTGTGTGTGTGTGTGTGTGAAGGCATGGACACAGAAGGCCGCGGTTACAGTATTAATGTACACATTACAGTAAAGTCTACGTCCACATTACAGAACATTAATGGTGAAAACAAACTTAAAACTGGAAATTTCCGCCCGTCAGTGACGCACTTTCCTTCACACAAAACTTCCTCCACAAAACAACGACAATGAACAATGGAAAAAAACCTTCTTCTTAATACGTTCGGCAAAGCTCCTCTCACGAATAAAAGAAAATGCTCCTGGCGTGTGCAAACAAGAACAGGAAAAAAAGAACCGTTTTCAGAGAGAGAGAGAGAGAGAGAGCGAGAGAGAGCGAGAGAGAGCGAGAGAGAGCGAGAGAGAGCGAGAGAGAGAGAGAGCGAGAGAGAGAGAGAGAGAGAGAGAGAGAGAGAGAGAGAGAGAGAGCGAGAGCGAGCGAGAGAGAGGGCGAGAGCGAGCGAGAGAAACGTAGTGAATCATTTCTTGGATTGTAACAAAACAAGCCTCCCTCCTCCAGCCCCTCGCTGTGCGCCATCTGGTACAAAACACCGCCCGCCACAATGCTTACCGCCGCCGCGCTCCAAGCCGCTCTGTGAAATTGCTGCTTGTATGTGGAAGGCATGAGGAATGAGGACGCCCCCACAGGTGTTCAAGGCTCAGAGGTCATTTCATCTCTGGAAAATCTCAACTATATACTGTATATATATATATATATATATATATATATATATATATATATATATATATATACCGGTAGTTTGTGGGGAGAGCAAAAAAATGCATAGACCTTCCTATTTGAGAGACTTATGATTGCCTCTGCGCTCTGTTCAAAACGGCTTTCCCTCCGCAACGACTTCTAAATGTGTCTGCTGTGAAATCCTGCCCGGCTCCTCCTGGTATTAAGCCGTAGAAGAAAAAAAAGAGAAGCAAACTGGCTGTTTGTTTTGGGTTATAGTCAATAAAAAGATTATCTTCATACTTCACAGTTCCTGCGAGAAAGCGGGTATTGTGAGAAGCCTATACGTCTCTCGGTGTGAAAAGGACCTGCTGGATTTGATGGGGCAGGGGGGGGGGGGGGGGGCATATAAAAGGCAAGGAAAAAATAATAACACGATGTAATGGAATCCAATCAATTTCACTATCAGTGGCTCTCCGCGGCTTTCCCCCCCTGAAATGATGTTGCTTTTTGAAAAATATGTTTCCATTCGCTTTTAACGAGCCCAGGAGGTTTATTGTGGCTCCTTGCATATTTCATCAATGTCACGGGGGGGGGAAAAAGCACTTAACTCCTGTATGAAATATACATTCTGTCATTCCCTCCACGTGTGCCACTATTACACCACGGAAAAAGAGGAAAAACCTCTCAATGATAAACGAAACCGGGGGAGAAGCTTCAGAGCAATCAGAAAGTGTTCAGAGGGAGGGGGGGGGGGGGGGGTCATTAGGGGCAAAAGCGAACTCGCTCCTGTACAGTTCAAAACAACACTCTGCCCCCCCCCCCCCCCCCACCCTCCTGAGTCTGGACATGACTGAAATACATTTTGGATCCAAGCGCTTTGAGCTGCAACGTTTGCAGGAAAAGGGCTATACAAATAAAGGTTATTATTATGATCATGATTATGATTATGATTATGGTTATTATTATTATTATTCTGTCAGTGCGTCTGCTGCATGCTCCACTCTTGATCCGCGCACAATTTTTGTTTTGTTTATATATATTATTATTTTTTATGTCCTATGCGCCAACCTCACCAAGTCAATGTCCTGTATGCGCAAATATACTTCTGATTCTGAATCTGATCTTACAAACCTGTCTGCATTTCAACTTCAGATTTCAATGGCGTGGCACATCATTTGAAAGCTGACGATCTGTACTTTCATAATCTGTAAAAAAAGACCCTTGCCCTACTTGTTCCACAACACACCAGCAGCTGTCACACATCTGACGTCTCAACCAACGTCTGTGGAAGAGCCCATAGGAGCCCATTCAGGCTGTGATTGGTGGAGGTGGTGGTGGTGGTGGGTTGTGATTGGTGGAGGTGGTGGTGGGGGTGACTCACCGGTGTTGAAGCCCCTCCCCAGGGCGGGCCAGGGGCGGTGGTTCTTCCACAGGTTCCCCAGGTACCAGTCACTCTGGTTCTCCACCAGACCCAACACCTGCTGACCTGGGGACCACAACACAACACACTCTCATTAGCACTCTCTCTGTGTGTGTGTCTGTGTGTGTGTGTGTGTGTGTACGCGTGCGTGAATGTGTGTGTGTAGTATACGTGTGTGTGAATGTGTGTTTGAGTGTGTATGCGTGTATGCGTGTGTGAATGTGTGTGTGTGTGTGTGTGAATGTGTGTATGCGTGTGTGGATGTGTGTTTGTGTGTGTGTGTGTATACATGTGTGTGTGTACGTGTGTGTGTACGTGTGTATGCGTGTGTGAATGTGTGTGTGTGTGTGTATACGTGTGTATGTGTATACCTGTTTGTGTATACCTGTGTGCGTGTGTGTATGTGTGTGTGTGTGTGTGTGTGTGTGTGTGTGTGTGTGCGTGCGTAGCTCCATAACAGTTCTTCCTGTAAGTAGACCTGCAACCAACTTTGCCCCAGTGAGTTGATACGCCTCCCAGGCTGCTAGGAGAACCAAATCAGTTTGGAAACACGTGTAATTGAATGTAATTGAACCAATAAGCACCGCTGTCCCCGGGCCCCGGCACACAGCGTGGTTTACTGCCTGCAGACAGCAGCAGAGGGGCAGACAAGAGGCGGCTCATTATGGGATGCATCTGGGTCCGCTAGTTCAACGCACCACAGGGATCCGCTAGCGTTTAATAAAACAGGCTTTTATGCATATGACTCAACCCATAACTCTTGTGGGTAAAATGCAAATTGCAAAATTTCGACTCCAGAAGCTTTTTTTTGGGCGGGACCCTCTGAGCTGGCACATTTGGGGGGCTGACTCTCTGAACGGAGAAACGCCAGGGTGAATGAGGAACAGATGAAAGGGGGAAATAAAGAGAGAGAGAGAGTAGGAGGAGGAGGAGAAGGAGGGGGGGGAGGGGGATGGGAGAGAGGGTGCGAGCGCGCGCGGGGGGGGGACCTTGGATGGGGTGAGGGGGTGAAGGGGGCGAGGGGGAGGGCAGGGCAAGGATACGGGGGAGGAAGAAGATAGTGATAAGGGAGGAGGGAGGAGGGCAGAGGGAGGAGGGGGGGGAGATGGTGGGGAGGGAGAGGGGAGAGGGGAGGTAATGGTGTCAGCTTTAATGACGGCAGTAAGGAAGATTAATGAGAGACTATTGGAGGAGAGCAGCATGGAGCAGACAGCCCTTTAGAACCCATGAAAACAGAGACCACCGCTCTGCACTCAAGGTGACAACTGAGAGGACCAATTAGGTGGCGGACCTCTGGTGGTTAACGGCAGCCAGGCCAAGGTGCTTCTCCTTGATTAGGCTTCATTAAAGCATTTTCCTACAGCCTCTCGGAAAAGACACACATATCCTGTGTGGAGCGAGGACAGACTATGGTAAACAAGAGTCGTTTTGAGATTTCACACCGGGGAGTTAAAAGACTTAGGGGGAATCACACAAATTGCAAGCTGCTTTTCTTTTGTTTTTTGTTTTTTTTTGTTTTCGTGCTTTCAGAAGCCGCTAGGCGCTGTGACAAAATGAAAAGAACGAAAGAAGGAAAGAAGAAGGTGAACATCTGTTTATCTCCAGATGCATCTCCAGATCTGAAGATCTTCCGCTTTTTGCATTTGTCATAATAATAGAGAGAATGAGCCGTGCCAGATGGGTGACATTAGTTTCACTTTGAGTGAAATATAACAGGAGTGAAATATTCCACTTTCCAAAAACCACTCTCCACTCCCAACCCTCCTTTCATTTAAGTCAGCCAACCCTGACAGGCGCAAGAAAGACAAACAAAACAAAAACAAATCAATACTGTTCTCTCAGCTTCTCGAAACAGGAAGAAAAAAAAGAGATTCAAGATTCAAGACATAGGTCACTATGAAAATACCCATTAAAAAAAATGACAAAAAACCCCACATATTTTATTATTATTCAACCCCTTCGAAAGAAACTTCCAGGTTATGTGTCGTTTCTACAGCCTCTAAGCTATACCCATCCGGTACAGTAGCTTATCATTTCCTTTTCACACCTAATTAACCTCTATTGTTCTGTTTAGTGGGTCTATTGATCCTCCAATCAGATACTTGGAGGAGCAATCTGACCCGTCACCACAGCTCGGAGAGAAGTCGATAAGGAGCTATTTACAGATTAAGAGTTTGGACAGAATACAGTAGAAAATTCGAACGTAATAGTATGCATGTGTCGCTTTGCCTGGGGCTTCAGACAGCTATCGTTAGTAGGCGATCCATAGGCTATCTTAACCAGCAGAAAACCTATCGCATCTTTATTTAATTAGCTGTGGCGAAGCAGAGAGAGAGAGAGAGCGACAGAGAGAGAGAGAGAGAGAGAGAGAGAGAGAGAGAGCGAGAGCGAGAGACAGAGAGAGAGAGAGACAGAGGGAGAGAAAGAGAAAGAGAGAGACACAGAGAGAGACACAGAGAGAGAGAGACAAAGAGAGAGACACAGAGAGCAGAGAGAGACAGAGAGCGAGCAAGAGAGAGAGAGAGAGAGAGACAGAGGGACAGGAGAGCGAGAGACAGACAGACAAAGAGAGAGGGACAGAGAGACACAGAGAGAGAGACAGAGAGACAGAGAGAGATTCATCCTTTATTCTAGTATACCTTTAATTGTATGTACATTACATTATTTTTCTTTTTGTTTTTATCTTCACACTTGCTTTGGCAATGTAAACATATGTTTTCCATGCCAATAAAGCGAGAGAGAGAGACAGAAGGAGAGATAGAGGGAGAGACAGAGAGAGAGATAGAGGGAGAGACAGAGGGAGAGACAGAGAGAGAGACAGAGAGAGAGACAGAGGGAGAGAGAGAGACAGAGGGAGAGACAGAGGGAGAGACAGAGAGAGAGATAGAGGGAGAGACAGAGGGAGAGACAGAGGGAGAGAGAGAGACAGAGGGAGAGAGAGAGACAGAGGGAGAGACAGAGACAGAGGAAGAGACAGAGGAAGAGACAGAGACAGAGGGAGAGACAGAGACAGAGGGAGAGACAGAGGGAGAGGGAGAGACAGAGGGAGAGACAGAGGGAGAGACAGAGGGAGAGACAGAGGGAGAGACAGAGGGAGAGACAGAGGGAGAGGGATCTGGTCTGGGAGTTTTCTGCAGATCCACTGGCGTTCCCAGAATGCCTCCTGTCTTCCCCACGCCTCCTCATCCTCTAACCGAGAGCCCACCTTCCCTCCTGATAGCAACTCTACCTCCGTCTGGCTGGAATGGAACGTGTTCACTAACCGCCGGCTTGTGTGTGATTGCCAAGTTTGCCTGTGTTTTGTTGCTGTTTTCTTCTATTTCATGGTATTCCATTGTATTCTAGAAGGTGTTCTATTCTACTCTAGAATGTGTTCTATTCTATTCTCTCTCAGCAGACTGCTGTCATGCGTCTCGGAAACTCTAGAAAGTCAACCCGACTCCGGTGTTGCCAGATTGTGGCGTGTTCCAGCCCAATTGGGCTACTTATGATCACACCGGGCGATTTTTAGACTGTGGTTAGGCTGGAAAACAATCCCATCTGGCAACACTGACCGACTCCCGGACACTGACATCATGTGATTAAGGATTACACCGGAGGAGGATGTGAAGCAATGGCAAACGGCAGCGCCGGGCCTGTGTGTCCTTGGCCAAGTGATCAGACAGAAAGCGCCCCCCGTCACCCAACAATTTGATCTACGGGCCGAGCGAGTGAATACCTCATACACTTAAGAACGGTAATACACTTAAAGGTGCAATCTGTAATTCAGATGACAACGAAGCAGCAGAGCTCCTTTGTTTGCTAAACAGTTGAAGGACAGACATGGCTTTAGAAATGTAATCACTCTCAATGTTCTAGACAGACAGGGTTCCCACACCTTCTGAAACATCCAATTCAAGCACCTTTCAAGGACTTTCAAGACTCAATTCCCTCAAATTCAAGGACCCAACACGGCATAGTTTGAGACAGAACTAGTTGACGAGCTAGGTAAAACATTTTTGAATATATATATTTAGAGAGAGAGAGAGGGGGGGGGGGGGGGATTCAAGCACTTTCAATGACCCATGTCTATTTTCAAAAGACCTTGGTTTCTTTTTCTCAAATTCACAAACTTTCAAGGATTTCAAGGACCCGTGGGAACCCTGTCTCAATGTTCTAGACAGAGCCTGTGTACGGATGCAAAGACTGGCTACCCGTGAGATCAACGTGATCGTTTTTAACCGTGTGTTGAAGCTGTTGTCCCCACGATGCGATCGATAGCTTCCTACGTCCAATGCTTCATCTCCCAACACCACTGGGACAACGTTGACGAAACTTGGGTGAATGATGCGCCTTGCCATACAGGTAGCATTATTTACTGTTTTTAAAATAATATTGTTCAATCCTTGGAAATGAATCCAATAAGAAGCACTACATGCTCCGGTAACTTTCCAGCCTCGTCTCAAACACCATGGGACTGCCTTCACATAAAATTCAAAGCTGTAAGAAGAAGCAAGACTGATAACGCAATTACATTTAAATAAGCATTACACGTTCCGGTAACTCTTCAGTCATGCGTTAATGAATAATTGTCAAATTCTACACAATCTCTTGGGGGAGAACACGTTTACTGTAACACTTGTTTACAAAAACATTGTTTACAACGAATGAAGTCAAACAGGTTCATATGTTGGGTTCTAGTGGCGTGAGACAGTTCAACCGAGCCTGTGAGGCATTTCAACGGTGTATGGTAAATGTCATTTGGGGTTCAGTGTCTTGCCCAAGGAACCGCCGATCTGCCAACCTTGCGATCATTAGACGGCGGCTCTACCTCCTGCGCCACAGCCGCCCCCGTGCAGGTATATCCTTCCAGAATGGATGGATCTATATCGTTCGTTGAAACGAACCCAAAAATAGAGAGTATACGACTCACACCTGTAGGTGTTGGAGCGTGTCAAGGGCAGACAGTCGACTTTCAGCTGCCAGAAATCTGTCAAACTGTCATCTTCCACCCCCCTCCGTTATTCTGGGTGGAGGTGGAGACGGAGAGATCAAGGGGAGGTATGATGTGAGACATGTCACTGTGACCCATTTCTGTCTCGGGGAACGGGAAGGCCGACCTTACTGCATATCAACTACCAGACCCAGGAGCCAGGGCCCCGCATTCAACATGTTTTCTCTCTCTCTCTCTCTCTCTCTCTCTCTCTCTCTCTCTCTCTCTCTCTC
>NC_137678.1:13073867-13081367 GCF_963989245.1 Nansenia antarctica
CAGCTACATTGACAAGGCATCTACATTGACAAGGCAGCATACATTGACAAGGCATCTACATTGACAAGGCATCTACATTGACAAGGCATCTACATTGACAAGGCAGCTACATTGACAAGGCAGCTACATTGACAAGGCAGCTACATTGACAAGGCAGCATACATTGACAAGGCAGCATACATTGACAAGGCAGCTACATTGACAAGGCAGCTACATTGACAAGGCAGCATACATCAACAAGGCAGCTACATTGACATGGCAGCATACATTGACAAGCCAGCTACATTGACAAGGCAGCATACATTGACAAGGCAGCATACATTGACAAGGCAGCTACATTGACAAGGCAGCTACATTGACAAGGAGCTACATTGACAAGGCAGCATACATTGACAAGGAGCTACATTGACAAGGCAGCTACATTGACAAGGCAGCTACATTGACAAGGAGCTACATTGACAAGGCAGCTACATTGACAAGGCAGCTACATTGACAAGGAGCTACATTGACAAGGCAGCTACATTGACAAGGAGCTACATTGACAAGGCAGCTACATTGACAAGGCAGCTACATTGACAAGGCAGCAAGGACGTGTCGTCCATATAAGCATAGTAAGCAGTGCTTACCCAACGAAAAAATAAAAAAGGACAGTGAAAATATTAAAATAAAAGTGCATGTAACCGTTTGTTTGTTTTCATTAAAAGAGTCGTATTTTAGGTCCCAGGGCAGCAGGAGTCATTCATTTTGGCGCCACCTGCAGGAGTAAGCACTCGCTATTCTGCTTGCTTGCATTGCGTTGCATTATAAGCACTTCTCTCTCTGCTTTCCCTCGCGTACATTCGAATGCATGAAAATGTCTTTTTTATTTTTTTCGATGCCTCAGCCCGCTGTTTAATGTGGCCAGGGTAAGCATGCTTACAGCCAATCAGTAGTTCTTTCATTCCGATAAGAGCTACTGATTGGCTCTTATCACTTTCAAGTTCACTTAACATTTCACCTTACTTTCTCTTGCCCGGCAGAATAGCTTATGCCAGCTAGCTCAAACGATCTAAATAATAATAATCAATAAGGATAACTTGCTTGATTTTGTGAATATGGACATTACTGTCAGCGACCTAAAGGGATTTCGTAGACTGGACTGGACTGGAAAAACACAACTACTGGCTAAAGGCCGCCCGAAGCCACCGCTCACCGATCTTCACACCCAGAAAGGGAGAGTCGCTAGGGGCTACAGCAAGCCTGGTATGAGCGGTTTATATGATTTATATGATTCGCGAGGCTGGTGGCGATCTGTGCTTGTTTATATGGTTTGAGTACTGCTGTGCTGCTGGTTATGGCTCCTTATTTAAGACTTCCTCTGCTTTTACCTTTGAATGTAGGCCTGTGCCGTTGTGTTTGGAGAGAGAGCTGCTTAATCAATCGCTGAGATAGGCCTAATGTCGCTGTCCGTGCCAGTGGTTCTGGACCAAAAGTGTTTGAGAGAGATAGAGAGGGAGGGTTTGTGATGTGATGTCAAGTGCCTGTGTGACAAAAGTGTGAAAAGAAAGTGTGTTGTGAGTTTACTATGGAGGATGGAAACGGTGTGTGTCTGTGTTGTGCGTGTGTGCGTTTGCGATGTTGAAACTGGACTTGTAGATTTCAGCAGGTTGGCTACTTGAAAAGATCTTGGTTCAAAAAAGATTGAACAATGAGCACCCCTGATATAGTCGAAACTGGCAACTGTTTTATTTGTTTTTGGTAATCTGATCACAAAGTGACCCTACAGTTTATTAGCGGGTTCTAGGGCATCAAAATTGCATTTCCTTGAAACTGCGTTCACTGATAGCGTGTATGTGTAATTATGTGTATTTCTATATCTTATGCTTACCCAATCTAAAAGCTCACGGCACGTGCCTGCAAGGCAGCTACATTGACAAGGCAGCTACATTGACAAGGCAGCATACATTGACAAGGCAGATACATTGACAAGGCAGCTACATTGACAAGGCAGCATACCTTGGCAGAACACCGGCAATGGTGCTGGTGTTTCGTCTGATGACATTTTTCGTTTCCCGCTTTTTCTGGCACACTGGACAGTTTTAGGTGCTTGAAGGAACATTGTCCTTGCTGGCTTGAGTAACGTGTCGGTTTCTTTCACTACGGACTTAAAATGTCCGCAAGCCAACTTTGAGGGTTGAAGGTTGGCACTTTTGCGGGAAGTGGAGTTAATAACGGTCACGCAATAGCATTGAGAATAGAATTTCTGATACAAGCTATGCCGAGCCTCATAGGCAGCGAGAATGAGGTGCGGCATAGCTCGTTAAAGCATGTATTACTTTACAACTTAAGGAGGAATACATTTTTGGTGGATATCAATACATATTTATTCTCCTCTTTGTTTTGACTTGTCTGTCGGACAACTGCAGGAGGAAGTTCACTTGTCCGAACATAAAATGTACTTTGTCCCAGACAAGCGGACAAGCCTTAATGCCGAGCCCTGTTTCCGGTATCGTACGGTAGACCGTGTATCTGTATCGTAGGTAGCATCGACTTGCTCTGAAGGGGACAATTCACACCCCTGGTATTCCCCCTCGATTCTGCGGCCAATCCCAACGCCCTAGCCAGCCCAGGGTACAGGTACAGGGTTCTCTCTGTGTCAGGGTACAGGGTTCTCTCTGTGTCAGGGTACAGGGTTCTCTCTGTGTCAGGGTACAGGGTTCTCTCTGTGTCAGGGTACAGGGTTCTCTCTGTGTCAGGGTACAGGGTTCTCTCTGTCTCAGGGTACAGGGTTCTCTCTGTCTCAGGGTACAGGGTTCTCTCTGTGTCAGGGTACAGGGTTCTCTCTGTCTCAGGGTACAGGGTTCTCTCTGTGTCAGGGTACAGGGTTCTCTCTGTGTCAGGGTACAGGGTTCTCTCTGTGTCAGGGTACAGGGTTCTCTCTGTGTCAGGGTACAGGGTTCTCTCTGTGTCAGGGTACAGGGTTCTCTCTGTGTCAGGGTACAGGGTTCTCTCTGTGTCAGGGTACAGGGTTCTCTCTGTGTCAGGGTACAGGGTTCTCTCTGTGTCAGGGTACAGGGTTCTCTCTGTGTCAGGGTACAGGGTTCTCTCTGTGTCAGGGTACAGGGTTCTCTCTGTGTCAGGGTACAGGGTTCTCTCTGTCTCAGGGTACAGGGTACAGGGTTCTCTCTGTGTCAGGGTACAGGGTTCTCTCTGTGTCAGGGTACAGGGTACAGGGTTCTCTCTGTCTCAGGGTACAGGGTTCTCTCTGTGTCAGGGTACAGGGTTCTCTCTGTGTCAGGGTACAGGGTTCTCTCTGTGTCAGGGTACAGGGTTCTCTCTGTGTCAGGGTACAGGGTTCTCTCTGTCTCAGGGTACAGGGTTCTCTCTGTGTCAGGGTACAGGGTTCTCTCTGTGTCAGGGTACAGGGTTCTCTCTGTGTCAGGGTACAGGGTTCTCTCTGTCTCAGGGTACAGGGTTCTCTCTGTGTCAGGGTACAGGGTTCTCTCTGGGTCAGGGTACAGGGTTCTCTCTGTGTCAGGGTACAGGGTTCTCTCTGTGTCAGGGTACAGGGTTCTCTCTGTGTCAGGGTACAGGGTTCTCTCTGTCTCAGGGTACAGGGTTCTCTCTGTCTCAGGGTACAGGGTTCTCTCTGTGTCAGGGTACAGGGTTCTCTCTGTCTCAGGGTACAGGGTTCTCTCTGTCTCAGGGTACAGGGTACTCTCTGTCTCAGGGTACAGGGTTCTCTCTGTGTCAGGGTACAGGGTTCTCTCTGTCTCAGGGTACAGGGTTCTCGCTGTCTCAGGGTACAGGGTTCTCTCTGTGTCAGGGTACAGGGTTCTCTCTGTGTCAGGGTACAGGGTTCTCTCTGTCTCAGGGTACAGGGTTCTCTCTGTGTCAGGGTACAGGGTTCTCTCTGTCTCAGGGTACAGGGTTCTCTCTGTGTCAGGGTACAGGGTTCTCTCTGTGTCAGGGTACAGGGTTCTCTCTGTGTCAGGGTACAGGGTTCTCTCTGTGTCAGGGTACAGGGTTCTCTCTGTGTCAGGGTACAGGGTTCTCTCTGTGTCAGGGTACAGGGTTCTCTCTGTGTCAGGGTACAGGGTTCTCTCTGTGTCAGGGTACAGGGTTCTCTCTGTGTCAGGGTACAGGGTTTTCTCTGTCTCAGGGTACAGGGTTCTCGCTGTCTCAGGGTACAGGGTTCTCTCTGTGTCAGGGTACAGGGTTCTCTCTGTCTCAGGGTACAGGGTTCTCTCTGTGTCAGGGTACAGGGTTCTCTCTGTGTCAGGGTACAGGGTTCTCTCTGTGTCAGGGTACAGGGTTCTCTCTGTGTCAGGGTACAGGGTTCTCTCTGTGTCAGGGTACAGGGTTCTCTCTGTGTCAGGGTACAGGGTTCTCTCTGTGTCAGGGTACAGGGTTCTCTGTGTCAGGGTACAGGGTTCTCTCTGTGTCAGGGTACAGGGTTCTCTCTGTGTCAGGGTACAGGGTACAGGGTTCTCTCTGTCTCAGGGTACAGGGTACAGGGTTCTCTCTGTCTCCGACACGACAAAGAGAAGGTAAAAGAGGGGGATAAAGTAAGGACAGCATGAAAGCCAGAGCAGCAGAAAAATCGTTTCTATCGACACCGCGGTCACTGAGCCACACGAAAGTGTCCCGGTCTTAAAAGGAGATCTAACGCTGCTTTCAGGTCCCACGCACCACTACAGCCCCATAGATCACAGTCGTGTGGGGGGGGGGGGGGTAGGGCGGGGAACTCAGTGAGACCGGGCAGGCTACCGTGGAGCGTCTCGCTGATGAACAGTGAACACAAGAACACAGGAACACAGGACCCCCCCCCCCTTTTTTTTTTTTTTTTTAAATCGCTTTGTTTCAATTCCGTGAGCTGTCTCATCCAATCCCGTGCAGGGAGCCGTACAGTAAAACTGGATGCGATTGGGGCCCCGGCCACCCAATCGGCTGCTGTCAGCGGCCAGTTAGTCGAGGCTCATGGGATAGGACAGAGCAGGATGGAAAGCGACTTGGGCAACCAGCATTTAGTCGGGGAAAGGAGGAAGGGGAGGGGGGGGGGGGGGCTGGGTGCACGAGAACCGCTCTATCTGTCTGTCTGTCTTTCCAATGGCTTTAAGATGTGTTGGGGAGTATTTCGCTCCTGCTCAGGTTCGGGGGGGGGGTTCTGGGAAGGTGGCGGCGGTTAAAACCACTTCAGATCCTAGAGGTCAGAGGACGCTAGACGGCCGTATTGTTAAATTGCCTGCGGTGGAGGAAAGTGACAAGATGGGAGGCTGGAAAACCTTTAAAGCCGGACAGACGAGTCACCGAAGATAGATGACCCCCCCCCCCCTTCTATCAAGGCCCCCGAGTTGAATAATGAACTGATTATCTGGGAGATCTGAATTCCAAGGTGATTCTCTCCACCACAGAGATACTGCCTCCCTATCTCCTCCTCTCTCTCTCTCTCTCTCTCTCTCTCTCTCTCTCTCTCTCTCTCTCTCTCTCTCTCTCTCTCTCTCTCTCTCTCTCTCTCTCTCTCTCTCTCTCTCTCTCTCTCTCCTATCTCCCCTATCTCCTCCTCTCTCTCTCTCTCTCTCTCTCTCTCTCTCTCTCTCCTATCTCCCCTATCTCCTCCTCTCTCTCTCTCGCTCTCTCTCTCTCTCTCTCTCTCCTCTCTACTCTCTCTCCTCTCTACTCTCTCTCCTCTCTCTCTACTCTCTCTCCTCTCTACTCTCTCTCCTCTCTACTCTCTCTACTCTCTCTCTACTCTCTCTCCTCTCTCTCCTCTCTCTCTCTCTCTCCTATCTCCCCTATCTCCTCCTCTCTCTCTCTCTCTCTTCTCTACTCTCTCTCTACTCTCTCTCTACTCTCTCTCTCTCTCTCTCTCTCTCTCTCTTCTCTCCTCTCTCTCTACTCTCTCTCCTCTCTCTCCTCTCTCTCCTCTCTCTCCTCTCTCTCCTCTCCCTCCCTTCCTGAGGAGAAGTGGAGCTTATCAGAGAGCACACCCAGTCCGCCTCATTAACAGCGCTGATTAATACCAGCCAGCGTGGCTACATTCAGCCCCCAGGGGTGGGGTAGCAAGCGGGGGAGACGGAGGCTCCTGGTAAGGCATGGAACGGAATGAGGGAACGGTATCCAACCACGCGTGTGTTAGGAAGTAAGTCACTAAGGAAGTAAGTCAAATGTATTTCTGTAGCACCTATCCCAGACCAGGGGTCACAAAGTGCTTTACACACATAAGAACATACATACAAGAGCAAAAGTGAAAATAAGAACAAGTAACAAACCACAGGTGCACAACAATTATCAACAGGACACAGAGAGACAGGCTTTTGCGGTTAGCCAGTCTTTAACTTTTTTCTTTTTTTTAAAAGCCTCGACCGAGACCGCTGATCTAAGGCAAGGCAAGGCAAGGCAAGGCAAGTTTATTTGTATAGCACATTTCATACAACAGGGGCAATTCAAAGTGCTTTACATGCATTATTTAAAAATACAGCAAGAGGAGCATAAGATTTTTTTTTTTACAATGAATAAAAGCAAATATAAGAAGTAAATAGATAAAACATTTAAAAAGACAATAGTTAATGGAAAAAATACATTGATAGAAGTGTTTGTGTTTAATCATAACTGGTGCAAAACATGAAGGTTTTTAGCTTAGATTTAAATATTTTAAGGGTTTGGGCCTGTTTGATTTCTTCAGGGAGTTTGTTCCAGGAGCATGCAGCAGCGTGACTGAAAGCTGCTGCACCGTGTTTTGTTTTTACTCTTGGAATTTTTAGCTGATTTGTCTCAGCTGACCTTAGGGACCTTGCGGGAATATAGGGTGGGAGGAGATCTGATATGTATTTTGGTCCAAGACCATTTTGTGATTTGTATGTAATTAGGAGGATTTTGAATTCAATACTCTGAGAGACTGGTAGCCAGTGCAGGGATCTCAGGATTGGTGTAATGTGTTCAAATTTCTTTGTTTTTGTTAAGACCCTAGCAGCGGCGTTTTGGATGAGCTGCAATTTACGAACAGCTTGGGGAACCCCACATGTCATTTTAATTTGGTCAGATACAAAGTTGCCAATGGAGACATAGTAGCTTCTGTCCTGTAGGTAGGATCTAAACCAGTTTAGGGCAGTGCCCGAAAGTCCTACCCAGGTTTTTAGTCTATCTATTAGAATGTCATGGTCGACTCTACAGTGTCAAAGGCAGCACTAAGATCTAGTAGTACCAAAACTGCTGTGTTGTTTAGTACAACTACAGACCCATAAGATCTAAGATCCAATGTTACCATGAGCCCGTCCTCCGATTTCTACCTCTGCCAGCCTCCCCCTGTCAGCCTCCGCACAGAAAACTTTAAAACCCACAAAAAACTGGCTGTAGGAGATGTGTATGTGTATGACATCGGTATTGTGCAATGTATGTATTGTCTATATGCGCTGTGTGGAAACAGTGTCTATTTTGGATCCAGCCATAATGTGTGTCTAAAACAATTTTCCACTTGGCATCATCAAATCCTCTCTCTCTGTGTGTCTGTGTGTGTGTGTG
>NC_137678.1:13086367-13088867 GCF_963989245.1 Nansenia antarctica
CCTTCCTACAGCTTCCTACCACAGAACCGTTCCTGCCACGCAACTAAAGCTTGACTTTGTTTTGCTTTTGTTATTTTTTTCCTGAGTGGCGGAAGTCCCACTCTATTTTTTCATTTTATTGCGATAGATACAGTAGAGATTTGACAGGAAGGACGGGTGAGAGAGAGAGAGAGAGAGAGGAGGGATGACATGCGGGACATGGTCCACGGCCAGAATCGAACCGGGAACTCTGCGGTTACGTGGTCAACGCTGCATGCGTTACGCCACTAAGTGCCCCAACAAAAGCTTTTACTTTTGAATCCCCCTGGTTGCTCACCGCCGCGAGAGACAACAGGTGGGCAACGCTGTCCTGTACTGTCCTGTACAGTACTGTAGCTGTCCTGTGGGGTGGGGTGGGTGGTGGCGCTGGGTTATACAGTGAGACCAGGCAGTCGGTGGAGAAGGGGAGTGTATAGGAGGTAGGTCCATGGGAGTGGAGCTCCTAATTAAGATGGATCCGACCCCCACCCACTCAACCCCCTCCCGAGACAGCTGCGTTGCACTCTGGGAAGGCAGGGCTCGTAAATCTCGGGGGTCCGCCCCCTCGCTTGCTCCCCTCCCCTCCCCTCCCCTCCCTCCCTCCCTCCCCAGCAGACCTCCACCGTCCCTGGGGCTGGGAGGAGGAGGAGGAGGGGGGGGAGACTAGGTGAGGGATGAGAGCCGAGACACAGCCAGAAAAGGAGGCTCTTCCCTGGAGGACAGCCGGTGGACAACCCCCTCCCACCCCCCCCCCCCTCAAGCTTCTGGAACTCCTCCATTTATCGTTGTCTGTTCACTTAGTTCTCCATAGAAACGCTAGACTTTTTTTCTTATTGTTGGAATTGGCAAGGAAGGCAAAACTATTGGCATTTAGTTTTGTCCCATAGTCCCTTCTGCTTTGAAATACACTGGAAGAATACAAAAGTCTGCCACCCGCCTAACCAGCTCTACGCATACTACAAAAATGAACATATGACAGTATTGTAACTATTGCACACTAGTGGATTACTTGTATACCATTGGACTAACTCACTACCGTACTGTACTGTATTATATTATATTATATTGCATTTCAGATCAGCGTACTCTGCACAGCAGTTTCGCACTATTGAAAACACTGCAAAACCATCACTTTATTACTTTATCAATGTAGGGTTACTTATTTTACTTATTATTATTGAGTTTTTGTATCTGAATGCTGCAATGGCAATGTTGAGGAACCAAAGCCAAAGAATTTGACTCTTGTGTACTTGTACAGTGAGATGTAAAATGTAACTGCAGAGTCACTACCCATCTCTTCAGGTTACACCTTAACTGCTCCTCCTGAGACATCTACTACCCCCCAGCACTGCGTCTCCTGAGACACCCGCTTTTCCCCTTTACTGTGTCCCCTATGACTTCTACTGCCCCCCTTGTACTGTCTCTCTGTTCTCCAGTGTCTATATAAATATAAATATAAAAGATTAAAGAAAATTAAAAAAAAAGTTTTTCCCTTCTATCATGGAGACTGCCAATGGCCCCGGGCCTGAGCTAGATTACTCTTCCTGCTACGACTGGTGGATTGATGATTCACTTCCTTAGTCAAATGTATTGATTGTAAGTCGCTTTGGAATAAGGCGTCTGCTAAATGCCAAAAATGTAAATGTAAAATGTAAATGTAATAATAATAAAAGTGATTGATCATCCCCTCCAAATCAAATCAAATCCAAAAAGTTTTATTTGTATAGCGCATTTCTCACAAGATGTGACTCAATGCGCTTCACATGATGACAGAGCACGCAAGCTGGCAAAGGTAAAACACTTGTACGCTGTGCATCCAGGAAAACAGCTGCAGACACACAGATCACCACCGCTGATCATTAGGAGCCAGTCTGCCACTGAATGCTAGCAGAGGACAAGAGTGGAGAGGGTTGTATGTACACACACGTCCGCGCTCACACACACGCACAGACACGTGTGTGTGCATGCATACCTGCCTGGGATAAAACACGGACAGGCAGGTACAGAGAAAGACAGAGAGAGAGAGAGAGAGAAAAGAGAGAGAGAGAGAGAGAGAGAGAGACAGAGAGAGAGAGAGAAAAGAGAGAGAGACAGAGAGAGAGAGTGAGAGACAGAGAGAGAGAGAGAGAGAGAGAGAGAGAAAAGAGAGAGAGAGAAAAGAGAGAGAGAGAGAGACAGAGAGAGAGAAAAGAGAGAGAGAGAGAGATAGATAGATAGAGAGACATAGAGAGAGAGAGAGAGAGAGAGAGAGAGACAGAGAGAGAGAGACATAGAGAGACATAGAGAGAGAGAGACAGAGAGAGAGAGAGAGAGAGACATAGAGAGAGAGAGAGAGAGAGACATAGAGAGAGAGACAGAGAGAGAGAGAGAGCGATCACAGGTCAAACTCTGGACAGATCCAGGGTCTTACAGTCTGGCTGGCCTTCTGTGTGTCAGCGGCTGACAACAGAGACATTAGTCTTCCTCTCCTCTCACCTGCCGG
>NC_137678.1:13093867-13098867 GCF_963989245.1 Nansenia antarctica
CTCAAAGGGCACACTCATGGTGGTGTTCCCAGGTGGGATTTGAACTCATGACCTTTCCGATCACCAGTCCAACTCACTAATCCACTAGGCCCACTGCTACCCCACCAAAATAATGTTTAGCTTCCCCCCCTCCCCCCCCCCCCCCCGCTTCCTAATGGGTTTAGAAATGGCTCGGAAGGACTGTTTTATTCCGTCCCCTGGTCTTCTACTTTTGGCAGCACATCGCTACCTTAGGGTCTATACTGTCTCACTCTTCTCACGCAAATGGAATGGTAAATGGACTGCACTTACATCGCGCCTTTATCCAAAGCGCTTTACACCGGCCTCTCATTCACCCATTCACACACCAATGGCGACAAGCTACCATGCAAGGCGCCGGCCTGCTCACTGGGAGCAATTTGGGGTTAAGTGTCTTGCCCGAGGACACTTCGACATGTGGCCAGTCGGGGCTCGAACCGCCGATCTGCCAACCTTGCGATCATTAGAAGCTAGCTCTACCTCCTGTGCCACAGCCACCCTGGTCTATACTTTTGGCAGTACATCTCTACCTTAGGGTGACTATACTGTCTCACTCTTACTACGCCTGCTTAAAGGAAGCTTCTAGAAGGGATGCCTCTCAGTACAGTAGATCGTAGCCCCGACCGCTGAATGAGAAAATCCCAGTAAAGTAGCTGTCGTTCACCTCAGATTGCAGATAATACCCTCCCTGGGAAGGAAAGAGAGCCTGGTTCAAACGCTGCCTGTCGGCTGGAGCGGAACGGAGCTTTCAAACACGCAATAACATCGGATGCTCTCCGCGGGAAACCTCTCTTTCAATTTACACATCGAGCCGATCTCCCTCCTCTTCTAGGCGGTGGTGGTGGTGATCCATGTTTCGTGTGTTCACACATTAATCAGCGCTCTTGGCAAACTCTGACCCTCCCCTCGCTGCACTTTAGACTAGTGCTGTCCCAAACGACTATTTTTCTAACGATTAATCTAGCGATTATTGTATCGATTATTCGGTTAGTCTAACGACTAATTTATCGATAAGTCTAACGATAATTTTTGTACTGTAAAAAAAAAAAAAAAAAAAAACGTATTTGTCTCCACCTCACTGCTATGTTTAGCCAACTTGAATGCCAACATGACCATTTAGAAGTCTGTCCATCACCACAACACATAGCTAGCTAACGTTACTCTCGCTGCTATGTTATGATTAGCTAAATTGATGCTAACGTAGCATGCGAGCTACGAGCTAGATAACGTACAGTAGGTGCTCGCACCACAATGACAATAGGCTACCGTAGCTAGCCAGCTACATAGCTAACGTTACTAACACCAGAAGACAAGACATACGAACTGTGGTGAGCTACATTGCTTGTGTAACATTAGCTAGTAGCTATCCATTTTTCACTCATACACTTAATTGTCTCGCCTGGTAAAATAAAGGTTTAAAAAAAAAAAAATCGACATTTTGTTTATTTACGACTAACCGACGCATATTACGCTAACCGACGTATTGACGTAGTCGATGACGTCGACGACGTCGAATAATCGTAACAGCCCTACTTTAGACACGCTGCTGCTGCACTCCCTCCCGGTCTCTCTACTCCCCCACCCTCCCCCTCTCTCTCTCCTCTCTCCCCCCACCCCCCGCCCCCCCGCCTCTCACTCTCTCTCTCGTATAATGATACTGCTAATTGTTCTATTGTACTGGAGGCTGGTAGCCCAGCGGGAGGTGGAAGGAGGGAGGCGGAGAGAGAGAGAGAGAGTGGGAGGGAGGGTTGATGCTGCTGGACTCTAAACAGGATGAGAGTGATGATGGAGCACGTGTGTCGAGAGAGAAACAGAGAGGAGAGAGAGAGGAAGAGGAGAGAGAGGAAGAGGAGGAGGAGAGAGAGAGGAAGAGGAGAGAGGAAGATGAGAGGGAGAGGAAGAGGAGAGATGTCATCTCCCAGAGAGGAGAGAGAGAGGAAGAGGAGAGAGAGAGGTAGAGGAAGAGGAAGAGGAGAGAGAGAGGAAGAGGAGGGATGTCATCTCTCAGAGAGGAAGAGAGAGAGGACGAGGAGAGATGTCATCTCAGAGAGGAAGAGGAGAGATGTCATCTCTCAGAGAGGAAGAGAGAGAGGAAGAGGAGTGATGTCATCTCTCAGAGAGGAGAGAGGGAGGAAGAGGAGAGAGAGAGGAAGAGGAGAGAGAGAGGAAGAGGAGAGAGAGAGAGAGGAAGAGGAGAGAGAGAGAAAGAGGAGAGATGTCATCTCTCAGAGGAGAGAGAGACGAAGAGGAGAGAGAGAGGAAGAGGAAGAGGAGAGATGTCATCTCTCAGAGTGGACAGCATGTGGTCTCATCACAGTGAGAGTGGACCTGCTGTGGTCTGCTGGGGGTTTCCATCACGTTGGCCAGAGAGGAGGTGACACTCAAGGCTTTATTTACAGCTCAGGACAAGAACGCTGGCGCTCGACCGCTTGACAGATGTAGCCCAGTTAACCTGTACGCAGCCAGGACAATATATCTTTTATATATAAGGTGTTCAGAAAACGATTTTTTTAACAGTATATTCGATATTTAATCACACACCCACTATGAATGACGTGAAACTGTATATTGCTGAAGAAAGTGGTTTACAAGAAACTGGAGGCCAGGGTCACCGGTTTAGATGATGACAACATTTGAGGCCTGAGGAGCCTTGGGTCGTGATTCTCCAGGGAACAGGGCTCTCCTCTGGGGTAGCAGACGGAGCCGAGCCCCAGTCCTGCGTGCAGGGTTCCCACACCTTCTGAAAAATCAAACTCAAGCACCTTTCAAGCACCTTTCAAGCACCTTTCAAGACTCAATTCCCTCAAATTCAAGGACCCAACACGGCATAGTTTGAGACAGATCTAGATGAGAATTGATATAATAGGATAACTATCCGCTCACAGACAACAATTAAAGACAATTCAAGCACTTTCAATGACCTATGTCTATTTTCAAAAACGTTTAAGACCTTGATTTACTTTTCTCAAATTCACAAACTTTCAAGGATTTCAAGGACCCGTGGGAACCCTGTGCGTGTCTGCTCCAGGTGCACATCTATGTGTTATCCCCCTCACTCCCCCCCCCACACACCTGGCTCAACTCGTCAACCAATCCTAGAGCAGAGGATAGGCTCAACCAGTATTTAACAGTGGCCTGGGGTGGTCCAGTGGTCTAGCACCGCGGTCTACAGTGCACACATTATGCCAATGTCGGCATGGGTTCTAATCTGGCCCGTGCCCTGCTGACATGCCCTCTCTCCCTTCTTCTCCGACTTTCCTGTCTGTCTTCACTACATCTGTCCAATACAATGAAAAATATGAGTGGGACGGCCCCACTCCGGAAAAAAAAAGCTAGAAAAACAAACAAACAAAAAAAACAGTATTTCACAGAGCACGGGAGAACCAGCACCTTATTCAAACTGATCACTCATTTAGTGCCGAGGGCGAAGAAAGTAACTAAAATTGTCCACTTTCGAGAATGCCAAGGGTGACTGACTTTATTCACCAAAAATGCATAAATGATGATGCTTCATTTTGTAGTCAATCAAATGCCCAAGCCCGTTTCCCTTTCCTACCCCTACGGCTCGTTTTGGAGTGCCGCTCACTTTGGAGCCAAGGCCTTGTAAACAGAGACACAGGGCGTAGTGGTTGAAATCTCCCCCTATGAAACGGGACAACCCTTCTAGACCCTGATACGTCATCAGTCGTGTCATAGAAAAGCATTGACGCTCGCAATTCATTCGCAACTTAAATTTCATCCATCATCAATCGATCAAACAAGTCATCAAATAAAAAAGAACAATGCTTCATTATCAGGCCAGTTCATGACAGAATAGCGGTGCTCTGTAGCCTAGCAACCCTGCTCCATCCCTGCCGGTCTGCACTGATAGAGGAGCGGTAACAACCCTGCTCCTACCCTGCCAGTCTGATATTAGAGGAGAGGTAACAACCCTGCTCCTACCCTGCCAGTCTGATATTAGAGGAGTAACAACCCTGCTCCTACCCTGCCAGTCTGATATTAGAGGAGAGGTAACAACCCTGCTCCTACCCTGCCAGTCTGATATTAGAGGAGTAACAACCCTGCTCCTACCCTGCCAGTCTGATATTAGAGGAGAGGTAACAACCCTGCTCCTACCCTGCCAGTCTGATATTAGAGGAGTAACAACCCTGCTCCTACCCTGCCAGTCTGATATTAGAGGAGAGGTAACAACCCTGCTCCTACCCTGCCAGTCTACACTGATTGCGGCTGAACTTAAGTGAAATTTCGGGCGTCATATGCCATCAAAGGGGGGAAATGCGACATGGAAATATGTCAAAATGCAGGACTACCATCCCTCAAGCGATTTTTTTTGGTTATGTTTGTTATAAAGAAAAGGTCTATAATACATTGAAATGACCCTAACCCTAAACTAAGATAATACAATGTTTCATACATGAAAACAGGAATTGGGACACCCCTACCCAAAACATGAACGCGCAAAACAGAGGGGTAGGGCTAAGGGGTAAAAAGAGGGCCACGGGGTGAATTGGGATTGGGCCATAGTGTTGCTGCTAGGTAAATACCAAAATGCTTGGCACTCTAGGTGGTTAGCTGAGTGTTCCGGAATCCTTTGGCGGTTAGTGACTTAAAGGTTGGTGCTGTCATGCCAAATTGTGTCCGCCTGCCAATATTAGTCCGGCTCAACAACGGCCTATCAAAATCCCCTTGTGTCCTGACATACTGGTTTAGCCCTTGAATTATACCTCCTGCCTTATTGTTTTGTGCTGCAATGTCAGGAACCGAAGCCTACCATTTTTATAAAATGTTATCCTCTGCATTCACACCCACAACAACATGAGCCTGGACAAAGTGTTGGGCCCCCCAAAAAACAGGTAAACATTTCAACATCCCATCTAACTACACAACACCTGAGGGGTGGTAGAATATTACCCATGCGGCTTAGCGACCGCCACCCGGGGAAAAGGTCATCCCTGTCTGAGTCCTCAACCAACGTCCAACGT